>NW_023396880.1:0-98849 GCF_011125445.2 Fundulus heteroclitus
TAACTGCACAAATATCGCCACTGCGCTAGCAACGAGCATGCCTTTCACTGGGGGCGTGTAGCAGTTCTCGCCGTAAAGCAAGAACGACTCTCGCGGTCTTGCACGAGACTTCTGAGCCTGTGTGTGCGGGCCGAGGGCTCCTGCAATTGCAAGTGCGGGTATTTCCCCTACAGACCACCAGGGCGGGCCGAGAAAAACCTTTGTTCAACCTGAAATGACTCATTTAATCATCCAAAACGGTATGGAACATATTAATTAACTGAAAAATGTTGCATAGTATGCCTTTAAAATAGAATTTAATTAAATTGATAAGTATTGTTTTTTGGTATACTTGCACTACTTCATATAACTGGTGTACTGAAGTAGTCTACTTAATAAAGTGTATATTCTAGTTCAAACAGTAGTATTCATATTGGGTCTCTGCCTATATGCAGTGACGCATAGCCATAGCCCTACAATCTAATGCCAAAAACCAATGCTTTTAGAGCATTCTTAATACCCAGATCACCACTTTCATCATAACTGCAATAAATGTGACAAAGTATTGTGTGTTTTAATTTTAAGTTCCTAATATCACCCGTCTCTACTAACATGGTTTCTTCAAGTAGATTCACTGCTCTGCGGTAGGTAACTTTAATCAGTCCAGAGGTCAGGCATGCTGTGGAAACAACCAGAGAGTCTAGGTCAGGTTGCAGGAGGGCAGACAAGGAGACAGAAGCACAAACTTGGTCAAGCATGAAGTCCTGCAGAGGAAAGGAAAGACGGTAGAGCAGGCAGGTGTTTCAGACATACCTGAGGACAGACAACCTGGCAAGCAGATACACAGAGCAGATAGGGTGAGTGATATGTGGGCAGACAGAAAGCGGAGAGACAGGCATAGAAGTGAGTGATGGCAGACTACAAAAGTTTGTGTGATTCACTTCAGAGATGAAGTCCATGCAGCTTTGTGATTGCCGTGTTATTTGATCAGCAGGACCAGGGTAAGATGGTGTTTGATCACCGTGGGGTGGATTTTGCTCTCACCTGAAATGAAGGGAATGCATTCCAAGGCAAGGATGGGGAATCACAGTGGCACAGCTTTGTCTGTGACTGGGGTGGACACCAACAAGAATTTTTGTTTTGATTTCCAATAATTTATCTAATTAATTTTTTATGAATCGTATTCTGAATGATTTATAAGCCTCCTCAAGAAAAGCAAATATATAATTTCTGCTTAAAGCCATACCTGTCCTGATTTAGGTTTTTTGTTTATTTGTTTTGGAGTTTTGCGGACTTTCCTAGCCACCACTCTGCTCTTGATCCACCTGCTGCACTAATTAGAGTCAACTCTGCTCATCTTTTCGCTTGGCTACTTATACCTGCCTCAGTCATCCACTCACTGCCAGATCGTCTCGTCTTGTCTGATGTGCTCGGCCTCTATCAGTCCCTGTGTGCTCAGCCAGCTGGATTCTTCTGCTTCATTTGTGTTTTCAGCCCTCTCTGTCTAATGGTACCAGTGTCTGTGTGCGGCACGAGTCCTGTCTGTTTCCCTGTGAGTTCCAGCTGCTAGCTCTGCCCAGTCTGGTGGTTCTTCGGTACATATCGCCTGTTCTGGTCAGCCCCTGCCTTCATCATCTGTTTGTCCTGTCACTGCCTGCATTCCCTGGTCAGTCTGGTTCTGCTTGCCTGCTTCACCTACACTACTCATCCGTCCAGTCTGCTTTTGACGCCTGTCTCCGTTTACCATTACTCATCCCTGCAATAAACGCAAAAACAAAAAAACTTAACTCTGTCTGGCTGAATATCGGGTTCACAGGATTATCAATTACAATAACCATGTAAATGAATTTCCCATAAATTTATGGTGAACCTTTTCTTTCTCACCCCGATTTTGTTCATAGTAATCAGTTGCTGTACTCTGCATGTTTGCTTGGGTGTAACGATTGGACCTCAGCCACTGACCACAAACACTCAAAAAACACCGGTACTGCTGCCACACTGCATTTTTTTTGGGGGGGGGGAGGAATTTTGCGCTATGCTTCTTTTAATCTTTTAAATTTGTCAATTTTTATTTTTATTTTAATACATAAACTTCCTCAAGGATATATAAAATGACCTCTTTGTAAATTTAGTTGTACTCATCATGTGCTTGTTTCTTAGAAAGTTATACCTTTTTTAGGAGTCCTCTCTTTATAGAGCAGGGATCACCAACCTTTTTGTAAGTTGAGAGCTACTTCACTGGTGTTGTGTCAAATGAAGGGCTAATAGTACCTTTGAATTAGAAGACTCAGACTTCACCTTAACTTTGTGTAAAATAAATACATTTTTAATGTTTTGTTATTGATATTGTCCTTTATAAATCTATATAAATGCAAAAATGAATAAACAGGAAGCGTATCGGAATAAAATAAAGTCTTAGATGCAGCTCACTGGTGGATTGTGCTTTTTTTTAGAACAGGCTCGTTGGCACCACGTGAAGTCCTCGGAGGCAACTTAGTGCCCGCGGGCACCATGTTGGTCACCTCTGTTATAGAGTAACACATGTCAGATGGTCAGGTTGCATTCCCTGCTGGTAGTTTTAAAAGCAGTATTACCTTAATAAGAGCAACTGGTGGTTCTCATTTAGTTTCCACAACATGAAAATGAAAGTGGGAGAGAACTGTGATAGCCTCCGTTTGAGCCAGCTGACCAGCAGTGCATTGGTGGGGGAGGAGCAGCTCTGAGTAATCTCGGCTCCCAAGATAACTCTGATCACTCAGCCCTGACCCAGTAACTAGTTCACGCCTGCTTGGCACATCTAGAAGGATTGTGTTTCCAGGTGAGGATCTATCAGGTCCCACTGAATATTTAACTGCTTCTGCTTTGCAGAAATGGCCAAATTTTAAGAGAAATTTTTTATCATAATAATTTTAAGGGATTTTACTTTTGCTGTCAGTGAGATCAACAATTGTTCCTAAACTCCACGTGGTGTCTATCGCTTATACTTAGCTTTGTACCTTTTAATAAATCCTAATCAGGAATTGTCTGTTCTATTAGTTATAAATCTTGTTTCATGATCAGCCTTTCAATCCCACCTTTATTGCAGATGAATAACATTCTATGCCCCAAGGCAACAATATAAGCTGGTGAAAATAACTTCTGTTTGTACGTCACAGAACATTAAAAGTTACATTTAGCTTTTTCTGATCCCTGATAAAGTGCAACTTGATTGAAACCCGTATAATTTTAGTATTTTTTTTTTCTTTTCGGTTTGGTATGCCGCTAATTAACCATATTTACACTGTTTCTGGTAAGGGAAATTATCTTGCAGTAGGATGTTGGTTTTTACTGTGATTCTTTCCTAGAAATGTTTCCACAAAGTTACATGACTTTTTTTTATACTGTTGCTAATTGTTATCCACTGACCAACCGTCTTGCAGTAACATTTGTTATTCATAGGATGTGGAGCACCACAGCACTATCTTTGACACATAGCACTAAAAAACGCTTACACAAACTAATTAGTGGACTTCTAACCGGATTACTTTGTTGTAAATGTTCTATTTTTGGGAAAGAAAATGTAGAATTTGTTAAATGGAAGTCAGTCATAATCTGTCTCACACAAATAAGACACACCATAGCTGTCTGCTTCTGGTCATCTGGGTGTGATTAGCAGGAGTAATGCATTGTGTTAAATAGACTTTCTACTGCACCTCACCATAATTACACACACATACACACCCACACTTTCTTTTTGTCGCTGCATCTGGAAGAAGTGTGATTTATGTCTGACTCTCTCTTTTAAACACTGAGGGGCATGTGCAGCTGTGCGCGTGCACGGTTCTCTCTGTGTGAGCTGTTTGTGTCGTTGGCTAAAATCAAGTTGTTTTTCCTCAAGAACGAATGCCGTGGACTGGGCAGCCAGGAGAGCCATGTGGAAGTCCTTTAGTGTAAGTGCAACTGACTCAGTCGCTCATCTAGGTTTCTGATGGCTCTCTCGTGACAGCTTTCTCTAGTGGATCTCGGACCTAGAAATGTGTGAAATGGGTGCTTTGCCAAGTTTTGATGTGTTTCTATCCTCAAATAAGAAATGTGGAAAACTGCCAAATATGCTTAAAAAAATATGATCACAATATTTATATTTATTTTCTCAATATGTGAAATTACACTTTCTAATAATGTCACGTCAAGTCAAATGTTTTTACGTGTGCATCTCAATAAATGGAAATATCATATTAAAATGTATTTATTGCAGTGATTCAATTTACGGTAATATTGAAACACATGTTAGATTGGTTATGCACAGTGATATACTAAATGAGTTGATTTTTTTATACATTTTGATCATTTGGCTTGTCTAATGGAAACTCAACATCCAGTTCCTAAGTAACATTACATCTGACCAATAAAATATGTTTTTGATACAGGAATAGAGGTTACAAGGAAGGTGAACCTACTAAAGTCACACAAAAAATGCTGGAAGGAAAAAAATGCAGCCTTTGGAGGACAGTAAAGCACTGCTCATTGAAGAGTTGGGGGGGAGATTCCTAAGACTTTTTAGACAGCAGCTGAAGTCAGAACATCAAGAGCCACCACACAAATGTATCAAGCCCATGGGCTACTTCTAAATCAGAGGAAATGTCAGAACATCTTACCTGGACTCGTGGTGCAAAGTCTTTCTTTCATGTGAATGTAAGTTCAGCATTCCTTTAGAAAATTCAACTTCCCAGAATCTGGAGGAAAAGTGGGAGGTCAAAAAAAAGTCATTTTAGTCTTAAGTTTCCACAGTCAGGTATTTCTTTTTGAAAATTTGTATGCTACATCTGGGCATTAATTCATGCAAAAAACTTATTTTACAACTACATTTCAGTATGCTGACCTGTGTTTTTTTTATTGTATTATATAATACTCTTGTTTTTGAGAAATGTGTTTTTTATTAAGTCTAAGCCATAATCAACAAAATTAACACAAATAAGTGCTTAAAATGTATCATTCTGCGTTTAAACAAATTTTAATATGTACATACAAGCCTTCAGTTATACTTGCTAGGTAACAAAATGAGGGAGATGCAGATGATCCTGGGAAAATGTAAGGAGAGTGGTCATTCCAGATAGACTAGACATGTTAAATAGGCTTGTAAAGTTTCATTAGTTTTGTCTGCAGTATTCACAGTTGATCATTACAATCACCATCAAGTCCTTTCCTGTCTTTTTTTTTTTTTTTTTTGATTTGGCAGATACGTGGGAAGTTAGAGGGTCCAAAGAAAAGTCAGAAGTGAAAGAGTGACCAAAAGAGAATAATCTGGATGAGTAGCAATAGGAGAAAATTTAGAGAATGTGTCCTGTGTGTTTGTGTAACTCAGATTTTGTTACTGCTGTTTCTCAACCCATCTGCTGGTTGATGAATGTTCGTCCCACTCTGATCAGGGACCTAAGACCAAGACAGAACAGAACGATACTGCAAAGATAACAGTACTTTTGGAGAAACATTGGGCTCTCGTTTAATGAGACGATAGAGTTTCATGAGAAACGTGTTGTACAAACAGACAGGAGTACAGCCTCTATGTATTTAGGTAATTAGGTTATCATGGTTGACAGAGAATCTACGCCATCTTAACCAAATTAAGCCAGGATTATAGTTTTTCATGTCTTGTTGTTTATGCTGTCTTTCTAGTTCCTTCCAGAGGTAATCAAGCTGTGTTCATTAGTCTAAAACGATGTTTAAGCACACAAGAGGACACATATGCTAATTTTGGGGTCTATTTGATTAATTATCTTTAAATATACGGATTACATAAACATGACATGGGCTGTGCAATGTTTTCTCATTAAATTAAACTCAATAGCATGGGAGAGCTGAGAAAAAAGTACTTAATTTACCTTCTGCCAATAAAGCTTGCCTAGTTTATTTGACAGGATGAAGGGTAATGGGTTTGAATAGGTTCTGAAATCTGAAATGTTTTTAGACATCTGCGGTAGAGTCCAGAATTGTTCAACTGTATTCACAGTAATGTTAATGAATGAATCTGGAATGTGTGTGTGAATAATTTAACTAAGCGTGAAAATACCGTAGAATCGTGGTAATATTTAAGCAGTCTACAACTGTGAATGTTTCTTGTGTAAATGTGGATGATTTTAAGGAATTTGTAGATTTTTGATGCAGAAGGATAGATGGCTAATCAGATGATTTCCACTTCTTGTCAGCTTTATTAATACCTGATTGTACATTGTGATTGACCACTATATGCATGGTTTCATAAATCATGTGGCCCTTATTCCAAAGTGATCCTTGAAGGATGTTATTACTGCATAGGAGAGCGCACAGAACTTTCTTTGACAACAAGCTCAAACAGAGCTATTAAAACACACTGGAAAGGATTTTAACTCTTAAAAGCATGCATTTGTCTGCAGTTTTGCCCAAGAAAGTTGGTATGGATGTAGTACCGCACCATATTAGAAAATCTTGTGATAACAGTAATATTGGTAAATATTGCAATGAATATATCAGGTGCAATGTATGCTTATTTCCTCCTTTTCTGTCTTTCTCATCTGTGGTTGCTACACTCTGGCCTTTGGCCTTTTTTGGAAATTTTCTTTGTGTCCAATGTGAGTATCTGCTGCCGTGAGACTGTCCACTTAGCTAAATATTATATTAAAATGTAAAATGCAAGTCCATAACATGTGGATTATATTAGCCAACAAGTATTGGACTCCAATCAGTACTTTGTTGTACAAATATTTTAAACACTGATTTTGCAATGGTGATATATTTGCGATATATTGTGCAGCCCTATATGGATGTGCCTTTTCAGGGCGCAACATCGTGGTGTTAAATCTTGTAACAATATTTTTTCAAAACCATCTTCTTTAGTCCTGTCTTTGCTTTTCAATTTGTATTTAGTTGCATCGCCTTTGAATTGGAGTTTTGTAAATGCAAATACGCCCATTCAGGCATAAGATTATGAGCATTTGCCGTTTGTATATGTTTAGGGTTGTTGTTCTGCTATAAGGCAAACGTCCATACTGCAAACAGTACCAGGTTTTCCTCTCCCTGTTGAGGAAAATCATCCCACAGCATGATACTGCCACCACCATGTTTCATGGTGAGGAAGGTGTGATCAGGGGGATGTGGTGTTAGGTTTTCACCACACATGATGTGTGCACTGCAAAAACGCAACTTAAAATAAGTAAAATGTTCTTAAAATTTGTGTATTTGTCCTTGATTTGAGCAGGTAAATATATACATTTTACTTATTTCTAGATCAGTTTTTGCAGGGTGGCATAAATTATTAGTTTTGATTCCCCATGACTAGAGCATCTCTTTCCTTTTCTATCGTTGATATATTGTTATTGAATTATTGTCCAGCCCTAATCGTTCCACATGCTTGCATTGTAAACCCTCCAGCTTGTGGCTAATTGTGAATGTGTCTTTGTATAGTTTTGTACCAACACCACCTTTCTTATTACCACCCTTCCATAAAGACCAGCTTTGTGGATGGCATCAAAAATAGTCTCCCTGTCATTAGATTCTCCGACCTGAGCTGTGCAGGTCCTCCAAAGTTACAAAGGCCCTTTTGGGTGCATATCTTATTAATGTTCTCTTTGCTCTTCCTGTTAAGTTTGGTGGACCGACTTGTATCATTGTAAATGGGGCTAAATACAAATGCCTGGCTCACTTTCAACTTGTATTTGTCAAACATTTGGACTTTTTAGTAATTTTTCTTCCATTTCACAATTATGTGCTACTTCGTGTTGGTACTATGCATAAAATCCAACCCAAAATTGAAGCTTGTGACAAAATATAAAAAGTTCAAGAGCAATGAATAATTTTGCCAGGCTCTACTTTTTGCTTTTATTATAAGACACATATGTCATATAACTGGTAATCGAAGGTGCTGAATCGCTCTCTGTTGTACAAGAAAAATGTAAAGTATTTCCTCTTCACTACTCATTTTCAATCATCCTTCCCCATAAACTTGCCAGTAATCAATTAATCAGGGGCAAAACTACTTCAGCTCTCTCATTTCATCTCATTTCTTATAGGGGCCTGGGTAGCTAGAGTCTGAGTAGTGTCCCTTTCAAGGACTAGCACAGATGTACCATCAACATTGAGGTAATCTTAAAGCAAAAGGGTTGTCTCGCCCTTTGTATTTCCTCCCAATAATATAGCTATTAACATAGCCAGTAATCTTAATTTTTTAAATATGTTTTAGGAGCCTTTTGAGCAGTTCTGTAATGGCCTCATCAAAATCAGTAGGTCTTATTACCTTGACCCAGTTATATCTACCGTTAGCAGCTGCATCATTATAAAGTTAGGAGTCATTGTGACAAGGAATTAGAACACTGACTTGGAGTAATGACCATTTTCCACTAAAATAATGGACAGTTTGCATGATCCAGCAGGCCTTTAATTTTGCTGTGTTGGAACTGTTTCAGGCAAAAGCTGAAACTGCAGAAATAATTCCCTTTTTATATTTTTTGTGAAGATAATTTAAACCTAATAATGTACGACTTATCAGTATAATACGCCACATGTGATACCATTTCTCCAGATATGTACATGTGTTGAATACTGACGGTTAAACTCTTTACCATGATATATACTGTTAAAAACCTTTAACCCCTATTTCCTATCTTTTGACCTTAGTGCTGTTCTGCTGGCTCTGACAACCTAATAACCTTCATCATACAGTGGACACAATGGCCAGTTAAAGAGGAAAGGCTCTGAGCAGGGTGTATCTTTGTGTGAAGTAAAAGATTGGTTCAGTCTAAATACAGCTCACCCGGGAGAGGGTTTAAGAGTCGTTAAGGCAGCTTATCCCACGCATGCACACAATTACTGGGGACTCACAAATCTCAAGGTGCACAGACATAACAGCAGCCAGGTATACACACCTACTCTAATAGATGTTTTGTTGTTGCATAATTGCAAAGTGAATTTTGCTGATAAAGACAAAGCAATTCAGAGATAACAGCAGCCCTTTTAACGTTGCTGGGTGTTTTAACAAAGGAAGTCAAAAATAGTTGCCAAGCACTTCATTCGTTATTTTAAAGCTTGCTATAAAAGATGTGCATTCGTTTAGATTTTGTAGTAGTTATTTATTAGCACACCTACTAATATATCTTTTTATCAATATACTTTTACTACCGTGTATTATTTTGTGATTGAGGCTCGGCTGGATTCAGCCTGAAGAATCTATGTGAGTCCACAACTTGCTGATGGAAACATCCGGATTGGGTTTAAACTGAGCTGGGTGGCAGTCAAGGGTGGAGACCTAGGCTTGCTAATCCCTGGTGGCATGAATTGGCTTTAGGAATGTGGGATGTCACCTCACTGGTGGGTAAGGAGTTAGAGCTGTTCTGTGAGGTTGAATGGTACAAGCTAGAAATAGTTGTACCACTGAGGGTGCTCAGGCACCCTTCAAAATATTGGGGCTAAAATTATTGTGTTTAATACTTTTATTTTCTAAACAACCTAATGCAAACTTAATGCTAAATATAATAATTAGATCTTCCCTCCATCTTTAGTAAATGGTTTAATCCATGAAGTGCATGCTGCATTCACCTCTCTCTCCGTCCACACATATACCTGCTTCAGCTCTCGCATGTGTGTGTGGTCAAAATGCGTGCTGCTTCCGTGAAAGACTGACACGTGAGCAGGCAAAACCCAGCACAGCCGCAATGTCAAGTGACAATAATCCAGGCAACTGTATCGTTCACAAAGTATTTACTATATTCACCAACATTCTGAACAGTCCTAGTAATATTCTACTCAGGTAACTAAAGCTAAATATTATATTTTCCTACATTAGTGAGCAGTGTACGTGGTCAGATGGAAGAATGATTAGTTTTCAACGTTAGACCTCCCATCAACCTACAGATAATATTGACTAGTTCTCCTGCTGCTTCTTCAATATGTGTTCCATTATTAACTCTTTCTGTCATACATCAAATAGCAAATACAGATCTGACCTTAAGCATGTCAGAATTAGGACACAACATTACCACAAACTATTAATCCATGTAATGATTATTATGTAAGTAATTAAAATTATATCCCACTGAAAAGCATAAAGTCATATTTTATTGTGTATTGTTGTTTGTAGGCAGATAGCATCAAGCCAGCGGTTAGAGATGGATATTAGAGCATTTTCTTTAACAAAGGAAAAGCTCCAGGTGAGGTTTGTGTATTGTATAAGGAATAGACCTTATGTGATATAGGTATTAAGAACAGCAAAAAATAAAAGTGTGGTGTGCGTGCTCTGATAGGCCCTATGCTTAAAGTAATATTAAAATGTACTCAATATCAGACTGTGGAGTCAGTGGTACAGGTGTCTGCTTTCAAATCAAATTAATTTTATTTATATAGCGCCAATTCACAGCACACGTCATCTCAAGGCACTTTACAAAGTCAAATTCATTCAAATCATACAGACAGATTGGTCAAAAAGTTTCCAATCTAAGGAAACCCAGCAGGTTGCATCAAGTCTCTCCAAGCAGCATTCACTCCTCCTGAAAGAGCGTAGAGCCACAGTGGACAGTCGTCTGCATTGTTGATGGCTTTGCAGCAATCCCTCATACTGAGCATGCATGAAGCGACAGTGGAGAGGAAAACTCCCCTTTTAACAGGAAGAAAAAACCTCCAGCAGAACCAGAACCAGACTCAGTGTGAACGATCATCTGCCTCGACCCACTGGGGCTTAGAGAAGACAGAGCAGGGACACAGAAAGCACAGAAGCTCACATTGATCCAGGAGTACTTTCTATGTTATATGGTAATAGCAGATGATCTGCCCCCCTGAATGATGTCACAGCTAACAGAAAGCCAGACCAGGTGTGCCTACTGTGAAGAGAAAAAAGACAGAGAGAACATGAAGTTCAAAGTTGAAATAACAACAAGCAATGCAAACTGGAAAACAGTAGGAGAACTCAGCAGAGTGAGAGAAATAGACCCTGATTTCATCCAGCAGCCTAAGCCTATAGCAGCATAACTATAGAATCGCTCAGGGTAACATGAGCCAATCTAGCTATAAGCTTTGTCTGTCAGGATTTGGGTTTTGTTTCAGCTGTTTGTTAATTTTGATTTATTAGTTAACTCTCCGGTCTTTAAAATCAGTTTTGGTTTTGGGCTCTTTCTTGTTTGGTTTCTATTATAGCTTGTGTGTGTTGTGTTTAGTCTTAGGTTTAGGTTCTGTATTAGTTTTGGTTTATGGATTAGGTTAGATTTTATTGTAGTTTGATTTTATTTATGTTTCCAGTTCAGTTCTGTCTCTTCCCAGCAATCTGCCAGCTCACTCAATCTGTTTATCTGTCACTCCCCAAACACCAGTTACCAGCCAATCAGATCTGCTCACCTGTCAACCTCCAGTCACTAGCCAATCAGTTCAGTTTCCACCTGTCACTTGTAATTAGTTTTCACTCCATTTCACCTGTGTACTCCACTATATAGTTCTGCCTCGGTCTTCAGTTCTCCGCCAGATCATTAACGAGCCACGGTGAGTTTTGTTCCAGCGTTCCTTTATTGATTTGTCAAAAAGGAAGGTTTTAAGATTACTCTTAAAGTAGACAGGGTGTCTGCTTCACGGACCAAAACTGGGAGTTGGTTCCACAGGAGAGGAGCCTGATAGCTAAAGGATCTGCCTCCCATTCTACTTTTAGAGACTCTAGGAACCACCAGCAGACCTGCAGTCTGAGAGCGAAGTGCTCTGTTAGGAACATACGGGGTAATCAGAGCTCTGATATATGATGGAGCTTGATTATTAAGGGCTTCATACATGAGAAGGAGAATTTTTTATTCTATTCTTGATTTAAACAGGAAGCTAATGAAGGGAAGCTAAAATAGGAGAAATATGATCCCGCTTGTTGATTTTAATCAGAACTCTTGCAGCAGCATTTTGGATCAGCTGAAGGCTTTGAACTGCATTTTGTCGACTTCCTGATAGTAAAGAATTACAATAGTCCAGACTTGAAGTAACAAATGCATGGACTAGTTTTTCATCATCACTCCTGGACAGAATGTTTCTAATTTTGGCGATATTCCGCAGGTGAAAAAAGGAAACTCTGGAAACCTGTTTAATATGGGATTTAAATGACATGTCTTGGTCGAAAACAACACCAAGATTTTTAACTTTATTACCAGAGGCCAATTTAATGCCATCCAGATTAAGTGATTGATTAAGAGATGACAAACTTCAAAGATGACAACTTCTGTCTTGTCAGCATGTCATCAGCATAACAGTGAAAATTAATCTCATGCTGTCTGGTAATTTTACCAATCGGAAGTGTATGTGTATGTATATATGTGTGTGTATATATGTGTGTGTGTATATATATATATATATATATATATATATATATATATATATATATATATATATATATATATATATATATGCATATGTGCATATGTATTTTAAATACTCAAGAGTGTGTACTCACTCTTGAGTATTTAAAATGAAAATTGTGTATGTGATCATTTTGTGGGATAAAACTAACTTAAAACTAATTAAAATAACATTTGTCATTATATGCTCTGAGTGTAATACATGGATATGTTCATTTTACATTATATTTAACAAGTATAGGTTGTTCATCACATGTACTAATTGTGCATAGAGGCATCTGCTTTATTTTTATGACCTTAAGGAATGAATCACTCAGTTAATCAGAAATACCATATATTTTGTATTCATTTGTTTGTATAGAGTTATTAAAGTAAGGATAATTTAGGACTCTGTTGGCTTGGTGGGATGTGTAATCTATATTTTTGTCCATGTGGTCTTTAAATGACATCTCAGTCACAGTGGTTAAAGCAGTCATATTTACTGGTGCTCTTGAGTCACTTCCCACTTGTCTTTTTGCACATAAACCCTCATCCACTTTCACATGCACATAAAAACGTGTCTCACATAAAAACACATCTTTCTGCTTCAGCAACCACAAAGTGTGTTGGACCATTTCTTCCCCCCAAAGGATAATTGGGTAAATAACTAAAAGGTGACTATTGCAGGTTTTCCTGTGTTTGTGTAATTTTCTGGTTGTCATTTTAGGTACAGTACAGCATTTTTTTTGTCTGCTTGTATATAAATGGAATTTATATACAAGCAGGAATTTTCTTATGAACAGGTTCAATGTTTGGAGTTTATGTCAAAGGATTTGTCTCTGTGAATGTTTTCCTTCAAACTTTTTTCCCTCTCTGTCTCTTCCAGAATAACCAGGTTCTGGCTTGGTGTGAAATCCACAGACGCTGTGCTGAGGTAAATAAACTTTGGTTGCTATTTTCTTTAACCAGTTATAAAAACACCTTCAAAACTATAACAGAGTGTCTTAAGAGCAGAGAGAAGGGTTGCAGTGAAACTTTATAAAGCCCATTTAAAACCCCTTTAAACCAGGGCACAATAATGCTTCCCAAAAGAGCTGAGAAATTTCACATACTATTAGTAAAAATAGTTAAAATTTTTTTGACAAAATAAAAGGTTTTAGTAGGTGTAGAAAAGTCTCTGGTTTTCCATAAATTATTGAAGTGAGTAATTTTGTGGTTCACGTAAAAGCTGCTTTGTATTGCAGAATTTAGCCCAGTATACTTTAGTGTTAAAAACCTTTGCAGGGTTTATTTATTTTTAACAGTTTGCGCCTTAAAATGCAAAAGCTTACTTAAGTGTACAGTTAAAATCTGTAAAGTGTGTTGTTGCTCCTTAGTATTGGTTTGACTTTATAACCTATGTTCAAGAAGTTAAAGTCAAAGATGAGAATGAAGACATTAATCATTGAAAAATAATGATTGTTTCATCTGTAACTGTAAAAATTGTCTGCTCAAAATGACCCGTTGTCTATGAATGTGCTATACATTACATTTTTAAATATTGTGTCTAGCTTCTTGCTAAGGTGCTTTTTGAACTCCTTGCTGAGGTTCAGGCATAATCTAAAAGCTTTTACCCAAATAGAAACACCTGAGTCGTATTTTACTTCTTAAAACATGTTGAAGCTTTGCTACAAATTCACATGACAGTTGAAAGAAGGGAAATGTGGAGGCATGCATAGTGCCAAAGCTGATGTGCATGTATTTCAGTAGTATATGTATTTATGTTCGGGTCAGCGGGGGTTAACGTCGACGGCAGCCAAGAGCACCCCCCTGGAAACCTCCAACAGACCGCTGCAGGGGATACCACACTGATCAAAACATCAGCCTTCTACTTTTAACTCAACCTACCCCCTGCTGCCTCAAACAAAAAGACAAATCTGCACAGTCTCTCTGAGCTTAAACTAACATGCCTCATTTTCTTGTTCTTTTGGATTCAAATCTTACTGTTCGGACTTAAACGTCAATAGTACAACATTATTTACAAGTTTAAAACTTTAAGATTTTTAACCATGGCTTTGTTTCTGCTGTTGATCATGTGTATGAATACATTTGCCAAACTATGCTCAGGTCAGAGTCCACAGCACTTTGTGAAACCAGAGATCATGAGCTCGGACATGTGTACTTTCCCCTGTCGTTCATTTTTACTGTTTAACAGTGTGTTGAAAGTGGATACAGACCAATTTGTAAAAGTCATCCTCGTAGGCCAACAAAAATAAATTATAACAGAAAAGCATATATCCAAGTCCTCAACCATAATTGCTTTGATTAATCAAAACAATGAAAAGTACAACAGAGGGTGCCCAACTGTGCTGAATGCTCTCAGTGTGTGTATTTGTCAAATTGGGAGTGTTGAAGAAGCTTGGAGAATGCTGTTTATTATTATTAATTATGCTTTTTGGGATCCTTTTTCATTGAAAAAATTGGATTCAGTTGAGCTTTATTGTATTTATCAGTTGTTAAGCTACAAGTCCAGAAGAGAATTTACGGTCAAGGTAAAAAGAACGTACACCCACTGTCAATTTTAGGTTTTTAACTTATGCAATGCCTTGTTAAACATAACCCCTGAATATGTTCCCACTTTGTTTCTTATCAGCCTAAAGAGCCTAAAGAAATCTGTTTACTTACTTTTTCTTTTAAAGTTAAAGACAGCATAGACAAAAAAACCACAGCAAAGCATCATTTCACATCATTCACTACTGAATCAAGTTTAAACTTATTGAAAAAATTAGAAATTATCATGTTACAACTGTGCTAATTAAAAAAAATATATTCTTAATGGCAGTGTTGTTAGTTTTTCTACATGATAGGTAAAACCCAGTTGTGTGGAAGAATATGCACCATTTTTTATGAAAATTAGTTTAGTGTTATATCAAGATTTCAAGATTCCTCTTACTTGTTACAACTGTTTTCAAAACATACACTCAGCCAAATGGTTATATGTTTAAGATTGTCTCCCTGCTGAAAGGGGAAACTCTGCCTCAGTCTCAAGTTTTGTTTTTTGCATCCTCTGAAAGGCTTTCTTCCACAATTTTCCTGAATTTAGCTCCGTCTACCCATCATTTCAGACGAGCTGCATCCTAGTCCCCGTTGAAAAAAAGAATCCCTGTGCCATGATGACACCCCCCACGTGTTTTGCAAGTAGCCCAAAAAGAATTAGCTTTGGTCTTATTTAATCAGAGCACCTTCTACCACATATATGCTGTCTCCTACTTGGCTGTTGGCAAACAAAATGGGATTTTCTAAAGTTTTCATTCAACAATGGCTTTCCTCTTTCCACTCATCCATAGACCAGTGAAATACCAAATTTGTGGAACTGCACTTTTTTTTTTCTGTTGCCAGACTTTCTCACCTGAGAGACAGATCGGTGGAGCCCCTCCAGAGTTACCATGAGCTGCTCGTCTGATTTATGTTCTCCTTTCCTAAACTATCAGTTTAACTAGCTCTGTATGCAGTTTTATTACTCTTTTTATTATTAAAAAGACTGAACAGACTGTGAAATGTTCAAAAATGGTATGTTACTTTCTAACCCAACCTTGCCTTAAATGTCTTAAAAACTTTATCCCTTACTTGTTTGTCATGTTCCTTTGTCCTCATGATGCTGTTTGTTCGCCGATGTTCTCTAATACACTTCTAAAGCGTTCACAGAACATCTGGATTTGAAGTGACATTAAATTAAACACAGATGGACTCTTACTGTAGTTGGCTTTTCTGAAGGAATGGATTGCCCTGGGTTTAGGGGCATCAGATTAAATGGGCTGTAACATGTGCATGGTAAAGTTTTCAGATACTGACTTGGGTCACCTTTATTCAAATACACAACAATGCACTGTTTTGTGACAGTGTCTAACATAAAAGCCGTTGAAATATTTTTTGGGTTTATGGCTACAGCTGCATTTTATCATCAAAACACGTGACACTGAAACCAGTTGGTTGTAGTTTCCTAATGAGGTGACTACCTTACTGCTACTTTATGCTTTAAAAATTTTTATGCTGTATTAAGCAACAACTGTAACCAAATCTAATGGAGGTATGGAGAGCCTTGATGCATGGGACTTAATACATTTGCTAACATTTATTACAGTCCAGGCAGTTTCTTGCTGTAATGTGACAAAATGTAAGACATTTCAAAGAGCATGAATTATTTTGCAGAGCACTGAATTCAAGTATTTTAGGCTAAACACCATGCATTCCCCATGTGGTATTTCTTAGACAACTTATTTCCCAAAAGATTTCTACAACATAATTTGTAGCAAAAATGTTAAACCAAAGAAAAGTTTTTTTTTTACCATGACTGTATGAAACTGATGAAAGACAAAAGTGTTATGTTGACTGATGAGCAACAGTGTTTGCTGTTGTATGGAATATTCTGAAGTTTATTATAGCATCTCATTATAGTGAACAGTTAAAAAGTTCCAATTCTGATCTGTCATGTTTTTCTTAGGACGGACCGTTGGTCATATACATTTAAACTAAATCCCTTTATTATGTCTTAGCTGTGCTTTCTGCCTGTCTCTGTATTTGTTTTTGAGCTTGGAGGGTTAGACTTAAAGGGACTGAGTAAATTTTAGCTTGCAAAATGACCAGCAAGTTAAGCTTGCAATAAAACATGTACAATAATTGTCCTTCCCTATTGGACACTAACACAGCTTGTAAATTTCAAAAGCCTGCAAAAAGGGAAAAAATCAGGTTAATTAAGTTTTAGGTCCTGGTCTGGACTGTATCAGTCCAACTCAATGGAAGAGATAGGAGTAGTTTAAAACAGTAGTTTATTTATAAAGCACATCTCTGCTGCTTACAGCAAGCCAGACTTGACAAAATACAACTTTTGTTTGAGGCTGAGTCCCACTGCAGTGTCTCATAAACTCTTTTGGCCATATGCAGTGCTTAAGTGTTTCACATTTGAGATTTTCACAGAATAATGTTTGGAGTGGTATTGATAGTTTCCCCTCGGCTCCTTTTGGGTCCTTATGAAAACTTGGAGCTGGGCTGAAAGAGTTTTTTTTTTTCTCAGAGAGTTTGATTACATGTAAAACATATTGAGTGTACCCAGGATATTCATTTTGACTGAAGTTGAAATAAATTTAATTTTCTAAGTGCTGTCTGTTTCTTTAGGAAGCCTAATACTTGCTATGTTTGATTGCTGCAGAATGAAATTAAAACAGGTATGAAAAGTAAAAATTAATACCGTTTACTGTATACCAATGGTATACAGTATATGTTTTAACTGTAATAATACACTAAATGTTTAGCATTTTGGAAGGTGTTACAAACCAAATATGCCTCCATTTCCAACTTTTAGAGCTAAAAACCTTAGCCAAGTCATTTATTTCTCTAAAGAAAGCGGCATCAGGGTAAAGTGAAAACAGAGAATTATAAAGAAGCAATTAAGAAATGAGATGACAGATCAACATGAGTGTGAAGCTTTATATTAATTTGTCCCTTTGTTTCATCAGTGGTTGGTTTCTCTGTATTGTAGACGCAGAAACCGAACAGATGTTGCACTAACACATCTGGTTTGTGTCAGATCATCATTGCGCTGCTTCTCTCTTTCTCTCTCTCGCTCTCAGGGGAAAACACATGTGAGCTCACAAAAAATGAAACTGCAGATCTGCTTCAGTTCTCCATCCATCCATCTCCCCTGTCTTTTATCTCTTTCTCCTTTTCATACACTTTACTGATCACACGCACACCCAGAGTGGAATTAGTAATTTATACCAGGTGTGTAAGACAGCAAGATGTCCAAGACATACTGAGCAGATGTATTAAGTCACTGAGCATCTCTTTCATGTCATCCTCTCTTTAGCAATCACTCCTCAAACACTGATCTTAAGAAATTTGCTTCATTTTAAATCAGTATAAGGGTACCTCTTTGTGTTTATTATGTAAAAGGGAAGCACAGTTCGATACATAATGATGCCGTTATTCAGATAAAGTTCTACATGTGAATATTTTTTTCTGGTAAAAAAAACCTGGTTCAGAAATGTTTAAAAGTTATGGTAATATGGGATATGATACGTTTGTATTAATGTTGTATTCGTTTAGCTCGGATATTGCCATGTAACTCAATTAGTTGAGGTGGCACTCCATTCAAAAGTAAAGAAATACCTCCTTACACTTGTTTTGAGTCTCCGGGTCAACGCCCTTTGCTCCATGACCTTCCCAACTTGCATGGTGAAGCAGTTGCTGGCATTGCTGCCTTGCAGCAATAAGGTCTTACGTTTGAACTCAAGGCCTGCAAGAAGTTTTTCTGTTCTCCCTTGAATGTGTGGGTTTATTCCAGTTACTCTGGCTTCATCCCAAGTCTATAAATATCTAAATTAGGTGTTAATTGCTTTCCATAAATTGTCCCTGGGATTGAGTGCATGCATAGTTTAATTATCCTATTTTCCTCTTTGTTACCCTGTGATTAACTAGAGACAAAATGGTATTCACAAGAAGGAAAGGCAAATTTATCTATATAGCACTTTTCAGTAACAAGAAGATTCAAAGTGCTGTAGAAGAAGGGGAAGACTCCTAGCTATCACTACAGTCAGCTATTTGGGAACATTAATCCACTATTTTAGCCTTTAAATAAATTTTGTTGTACACGTGGATACTCTAGGAGAGTCGAAAAATTGAATGTGGCTTCTCCAGGTGCTGCTTAGATATCTTTATTTAATGCTGTGAAAAAGCTGTGAAGAAGCTCTCAGGTGGGAAACTGGAAGCAGCCAGATGTGGTCAGTAATATCCAAACTAAAACGGTCAGCTTTGAGTTTCTTTTGCATTTAAAGAGACAGCACCAAAATGAGTTGCTCTCAGAAGAGGTGCAAAAGAAGGGCTGTGGGGCAATAATAGTGAGGAATTCAGACCAAGGCATTGCAGTTACACTTCATATACACTGCAACTGAATGATTTAAATGTAAAACGGATGGCATTAAACAGCATGATATGTCCCTTTAAGGTTTCTCATTCAGCTACTGTGACAACTGAGAAAGGAAGGTGTATTAAACCAAAACGTTGTCAGTGTCTCTCAACAGCAATGAGGTTTGTAGCTCGCTCTACCCTTAACTTCATTACTCACCTTAACTGACATCAATTTAAAAATCACTGGAAGTCCAAATCAAGCTGACTTTAGCATTCAACCAGCTCCAAATGCTGCACAGCGTGTGATATGTTACACACCTGTAAGTTGTTGCAGCAGTCACCCTGATGAAGAGATTTATTTTATGATGCATTCAGGTACATCTCTCACACTGTTTTATCTATGTATCAAAGCAACTCCAAAGTGAGGACAGTCTCGAAAAAAAAAAAGAAATCCCAAGCAACAAAACATGGTATTAACTGTGGACTATACACACTTATCCTTTAATAGAAAAAAAACACACAAATCTCCAGTGGTTTCTATATTGGCCACTTCTTTTTCTAGCCGTATTGAGACATTTTAAATCTGCAGGCTGGTTTGGGTCTGTCCTCCCATATTCTTGACCTTAAAAGCAGCTTTTACATTCTCAAAATACAGCTGTAAATAAACAACACAGCCTTTGTGTCATGATTTTGTTTACCGATGAACTTCAGGACACACACACAGGACTAAAAGTTTGAGAGTCTTTATTGCGAGGTTGATGGGTGGAGGTCTGATGAGGAGCTGGTTGCACCGAAACTGAGTGAAGGTGATGGCAGGAGCTGACGGCCCGGAGACAGAGAGTCCACACTTGCTAGGTGCTGCTCGGCTAGCAGGCCTCATAGCACTCAGGTTAGCAGTTCATTTGGAGACACCAGGGCACAGAGCTGAGCTTCACCAGGGCGGCTAGTCAGGTTAGCAGAACTTGAGAGACACCAGGACACAGAGCTGAGCTTCACCAGGGCGGCTAGTCAGGTTAGCAGAACTTGAGAGACACCAGGGCTCAGAGCTGAGCTTCACCAGGGCGGCTAGTCAGGTTAGCAGAACTTGAGAGACACCAGGGCTCAGAGCTGAGCTTCACCAGGGCGGCTAGTCAGGTTAGCAGAACTTGAGAGACACCAGGGCTCAGAGCTGAGCTTCACCAGGGCGGCTAGTCAAGTTAGCAGAACTTGAGAGACACCAGGGCACAGAGCAGAACCTCTCCAGGAACAAACAGTCTTTAGAGTGACTGACAGGACTAACCTTAACAAAAGGAACAAAACAAAGCTTCCAAGGCAAACCGGGGACTGGCATGGAGAGGTGTGGGATGATGACGGCCCAGTGCTGAACTGAAGGCAGAGGCAGGTTTAAATAGAACACTTCACAGGTGAAAACAGGGTCTGGCTAATTGACTGGTAAATGATAACAGGTGTGACTGACTGCTGAGGAGGTGAAGTGAAAAATGACAGAAAATAACTGATGACAGAAAACTAACAATAAATAAAGTCAAACCTAACCCAAAAGAGATGAAAAAATGAAAATAACAGAAAAACAAAGCCAAAGCAAAACTCAACCATGACACTTTGAATAAAGGTGAATTCAGGAGATCTGCACAGAATGAAAAGAATATAAACTCTAGCTACTCACATTAACAGATGTTTTTGCAGACTGCATAACCTTAGCTTGTGACCATTTTTAGGGACCGAACACATCTGGAGGCTCTTTCTTTTACTCCCCTTTTCCCTCCATTTTCCATGAACCTGCTTCACCGTTTGCTTTTATCTCCCCTCTCCTTTTCAACAGACACTCCCTTCCCCATCTACTCTGAACCCCCCCCCCCCACTCCCATTTCCTTTCGCCCCTGTTTAAGATTGTTGCTGTCATCCCTCTATTGTGGCAGGTAAAGCCATAAAACAGCAGGAGACACGAGGGGAGGGCTGAGAGCCATGCTGTGATTAATTATAATAGAGATATGCAAGGAGCTCCTGTGCAAATTGTACACACATAGCGGCTCAGATGGTCATTAATCTAGGCCCTGTTGTTACTGTGTTAAACGGTAACATTGTCGAACTTTCACCTTAGCCTTGTCTACCGAGCTCTCTTTCACATACATAACTCATTGTGTCTCCTTCAGGTTCAACTGTGACTGCTTGTCTCTCAGCACCTCTTCGCCCAATGCAGTGTGTTTGATTTCCATTGATTTATTGCATGCAAGTGATTCTTGAGCGTATTAGGTTTGCACCTCCTTCAAACCGCAAATATTTTCAGGTCACATCACCTTCGACTCCTCACCTCTTCCATTTTAAACATTTTGCTTGGTTTTGTCAGTGTCTAAAAAAAAATAGAAGCAAAATCAAGACCAGAAAGGGCCTAGTCAGGCATAAATAGAAAACACAAAACCCAATATATTCATCTTCAAATAAAACAACGTACAGCAATTGTTTGTTCTTATAGTGTTTTCTTAACCCTTTTTGAGCCTAAAAAAATACCGTTTGCACCAGACACAATCAGCAGACATAAACGTTGTTGTGTCATCTGCCGGCAGTACCAAGGAACTATCAGAAAGCAAGATGGCAACAATTGATGCAGAGGCCAAGATACCACAAACCGTCTGATCCGATGGAAAATCGCTTCATAGCAATTAGATCTGATTCAAGTGAATGGGGCCGAGCAGAGTGGCTAGTCGTTCTGTCCAGCTGTGTCTACGTAGCTCCGACCAAGGGTTGGGGTGTTTTCCATTTTGTCCATCAGTGTTTTATTCTCACAGTTGTTTTGTCTCCCACCACTTGCACTGGGTCCGGTGTAGCCTGGCCAGCCAGACTTAGTTTCGCTTTCGCTTTGCTTTACAGTGAACTGAGTCTGGACCTGCTCCCATAGAGTCCTCTTTCCTGATAACGACCAAAGCTACCGAGCGTTCGTTTGCTAGTGCGCGTTCTTCTGTTTTAAAGGAATAATTCACCGTAGTCTTCGCTCGACCGCGGCTCACCATGTTGAATTATATTGTGAAATGTTGACAGCGGAAATCTGATTGCGCCTTTTTTACATCACATCCACAGTTTCTCTGAATGCACTCAGTGGGTAAACAAGCAGAGGCAATGTAGCCCACAGACATACATGTAATGTTATAATGAATAAATACAATCATAAATAAATGATCATTCTAAACTGTGAAAGATAACACCATTAGATCTGGTTTGTTCTGTGAATTGGTTGGTACCTGACTAGGCCCCTTTACTGATTCCTAGGATACAGTTATGTGTCTTAATGATCAGAAAACATTGCTCACTAAATGTTCAGGTACCTGGCTGAAAATGACAGAAAACGGAGCTGAAGTCCAGGGAAAGTTTTAAACAGCTTTAAGGACACTTTATATGGAATACAAAGAAATCTGTTTGTTTGTTTTTTTGAGGGAAAATGAAGAAATAAATGATAACACAAGCCATTTGCATTAAAAAATAATTTTAACACAGAATTTTAACACGGATAGATTCCTGATCAGTGTTTATTATATTTATAAAACCTGCCGAGGTGGGTAGAGTAGCCAAAAACGTTTCCCATGTAAGAGTAGCATTACTTTAGCATATTTTCTCTCAAGTAGAAGCAAAAAGTAGTGATCCTGAAAGTTAAAATAGTAACTGTAAAGAAAAGTATGTAGACATATAAGAGGTGTCCCAGTAACCTAAATTGTATAGGCATGCGTCTGTCTTTGGTGGTTAAAACATGCTTTTTCTTTTCTTTTTTTCTGATGTAACTCGAGTTGGGTAAGGTATCCAGAGATTGTGCTCAAGTAAGTATTTTTTTCAAATCATTACTCAACAAAATGTAACTGAGTAAATTTAATTAGCGAATACTTAGCTCTCAAAGCCGGATCAACTGAAACAGAAATTTAAAAAATGTAATAAAAACTATATAATCCCCAATGTTTTTGTTGTGTAAAAATAAAAACAGAAGTCATTTGCATTTATCCCCTCTGCTACATTAAAACATGCTCAGTGTGTTACAGACTTTTTTTGTTACTTAATATGCACAACTTTGGGCTCCACCAGGTCACATCTCTCCATGTTTGGAGTCACATGCTAACAACCAAATAACAAAGATTATTTTAGTTGAATAAATCTGCAAATAGGTTTAAAATGTTTAAAGACATCTTTGTCTTCCTTAATCTTGAACTGATATCATACATCATGCGGTATTGGTAGAACAAATGCATCAATACTTTTTCTCTTTCTGGAAATATGAGAATTATGCAATGTATGATACTGGTGGACTGTGTTTCTATTGTGAAATGCAGTTTTGATCTTTTGTGAAGGCAACAAAATCTGAAACAACTTTCCCCAAGGGAGCAATAAAGTGTATCAGATTGCTTGGTTCAGACAGCTCAGAGCAAAAAAAAAAAAAAAAAAGAAAAAAAAAAAAAACAGCACATGATGGATACTGAGTCATTTTATTGTTAGTGCACCATTGATTATTAACTCTTCAGCGCTTTTGTTGAGGGTTGTGCATTTTTGGCATTTTCTTTGCTTGGCTCTGTTAGTAAAGCACCACCAAGATAAGGCCACAGTAGAAAGTTTGTAAAATTAAAATATTGATGTTTTTTCAAACATGTTGATGAAGTGGTTTTGGGAAGTTTTGAACAACCTTTTGGTAAAATGAAGAGGCTCATGGGAACTTCAAGAAGAAAATACATTATCAGATTGTAACCACAGGCGTAGGTGTTCTGTCACCTTTCAGGAACACCATCAATCAGGGGAAAAGAAAAGAAAAACATAAATCCATGTCAGTGTAAACACAACTGTTCTGTATGGACCTCAGAGGTGTGTCTGTTTAACAAAACGCAAGGTGAAGACCAAGGAACCCACATTAGTGTATACTTAAATACGCTGAAAAAATACTTTAAAGTTGGTAATTGTAACGTGACATGTTAACCAGTTCAAAGTTTAGTTTGTGTAAATACAAGAGGAGCATAGATATCCTGATCAGGTGGTTGCAGGACAACAGGTGCCCATTTTCTCACTGAGAATGACAAATATATAAAAAATTCTGTTTCAAAGAAGAATACGTAACTTGGGTAACTTAGGTACTCAATGTTTGTGCAGGAAATAACTATAAAACGACACCACCAGTTACGATTTATACAATTTCTGGGATAAAATGTGCAATTTAAAAATAAATAAAGTCACAAAAATACAAAATATACAATTATAGAAAAATAAAGATTCTACCTCCTGTCCCTTATTTTTCTTCCTGTTTATAATGCTTAGTGCTTGATAGTAGGAAGTCTTAATATTCTTTATACTGCAAACATCCATTTCTTGTTCCTGTATATCTTGTGTCTATGGTTAAATGTTCCTGTAATCAACAGATGGACCATTGTGTCAAAATATAACAGGCAACTTGGCAAAGGGCAGTATAAAGTAGGATCTTTGAATACTGTTGTTAGTAACCCTACAAATTCCAAACACATCAGTGTTTCTACTGGCAGAAAAAATATTTTAGCACCACTGAAATGATTCCTTAAGTATTATCTGAAAACTAGTGATAATGTGGAATTTGCTTTAAGAGTGCTAATTCACTGAAGTCTTTGCTGAATTTTTACCTGTTAAATACACTGCTTTTATGCTGTAGACGTTTTTTTTACACAGTGCCACAAAGCATGTAAATGTTCACTGCTATCGAGCACCACCTCCTGCAGTGACTTCATCTGTGGCGCAGAGGAGAGTAAAATGGACTGATTGATTTCCTCGACTGCTCGGTGTGACAGCTTTGCTGTCTGTAGAATATCGTAGAGGAGATGAGATAGTCAGCTACCCAAGAGACATCAGACCTGCTGACACAACTCCTGGACAACCTCTCATACAGCAGACGAGGTTGGGTGGTGTTGAAGGAACTGAAAAAAAAAATATGAAAGGACACGGTCCTAACATTACCACATCTGTTATCCAGGTGAGACTGAAAACAATGCAGCAGAATACTTGTGTGAAACATCTACCCCCACAAGGGGGATGGCAAGCAAACTGTAGAGGGTCAGGAGCAAGCTTAACCTGTAATTTAAGGTAGGCCAAAGCAGTCGGTAGAAAAAGCTCTATATGTTGAGTTAAAGGCAACTGATTTAAAGTCTGTGAGGCTTGCTGGGACTATTACGCATTTTAAGTATATTAAAGTCATTTAAATTAAATTTGTGAATGGAGTCAGGTTGTAATTTCATTCGAATTACCGGATCATTTTAGAGAAGCATTCAATAAATTAAATGAATAATAATATATTTTACACATTATCTTTTGCATAGAATTCCTTAAAAAATATTATAGGTTTGTAAGAGATCCCCAAGGTTTATGTATTTTATTTGGATTTCTTTGCAATAAAACAGCATAAAGAAGCACATCAGAAAATGTTTTTCAAAACCTTAACAAATTAAATCTGGAGTGTGGTATGAGATTTTGTTTGGGTCCCTTTTTAATTGTATGCCTTAATTAATCCACAGCAGCCAGTTGTTTTCTGAAACCCCCTAGTTAGTAAATAAAAAAAAACCTTGTGTTTGGTTCATACAGTGTTTTTCTCAAGACATTAAAAATTGTTCAGAGAACAAATTGCATCATGAGGATCATGGAACAGTCAGACACGTTATGGACTTTCTAGATTATAAAATAATATATCTTTATTGCTTAGAACATCTCACAGTGCACAGTTAATCCAAAACAGAGCATCCAACATCCAAAAATGGAAAGAGTACGGCACAGCAGCAAACATACCAAGACATTGACGTCTACCTAAACTAACAAGGCTGGGCAAGGAGAACATCAATTACAGAAGAAGCCAAGAGGTCTTTGGTAATTCTGGAGGAGCTGGAGCAGTAAACGGCTCAGGTGGATGAACCTGTTGTTATTGCCACTCTACCACTGACTTTTATGAAAGAGTGGCAATCAATGAAAGCCATAACAAGTCACATTTAAAGTTTGACACAAGCCATGCAGGTGACACAGCAATTATCGAGAAGATATGTTGGTCTGGGAAGATAAATGTTTTGACAAAATGGCAAAAAGCAAACTCCACATGACGCTGAATACACTGCCCCTAAAGTCACACATGGTGGTGGCAGCATCATGGTGTATGATTGCTTTTCTAAAGCAGAAAAGCTCAATCCTGAAACTGAGCTTGAAGTATTTTATAAAGAAATATGAAGGAAAACGTCTGTCAGTAGATTTACAGAGCTGGTTAAGACAGTGCTCGGGTGTGGTTGCAGTGAATTATTAGTTGAGTGGTGGGGGGCTGAATACAGATTCATACCACACTTCTCAGTTTATTCCCAGTAAAAAGGTCAAAAACCATCTACCCTTGTGGCTGTAACATGGGAAAAGGTTTTGGAAAGCATGGTATAATATAGAGCTGCACTGCAAAAACAATCTAAAAATATGTAAAACTTTCTTGAAATGAGTGTATTTGTCCTTGATTTGAGTAGGTAAATAAGATTATCTGCCAATGGAAGGAGTAATTTTACCCCTAAAATAAGATAATTAGATATAATGCACTTGAAATAAGTTGATGGAGATGAGTTCTTCCTGTTTTAAGTGCAAAATCTTATTCCATTGACAGATTATCTAATTTACCTACTCAAATCAAGGACAAATACACTCATTTCAAGAACATTTAAACTTATTTTTAGTTTAGTTTAGTCTGTTTGTAAGTGTGTCAAATTTCAGGAAAATGTTTACTACCAAGAATGTTGCTGAAAATTGCAATAACAATATTGACTATGATTAACCATCATTTTTTTCCTACTTTCCTTTACCATTACACAATGTCCCCACCCATCTCCATGAGCTTTAGCATCCCAGTCACTAAACAAATACTCCTGCTCTGCGTGTTAAGAACACTTAAAGTACATTCATCTGACCAAAGATACTGCATCATAGCTATTTTAAAGCAAGAATACATCACCTGGGATATTGTGTCATACCAAATAATGCACCCACGAAGTCTTTTGGGATTACACTAGTGATATGTAGTTTCCCAGTAGCAGATTGTTTTGCGTCTTTGTGACAAAGTAAGCTTGTACATTTGTCTCCGGTTGAGCAGAAGCACAATAGGATAAATACAAAAAGGCTTAAGTGAGGCACCCTCAGCATGACAACACAAGGTACCAACTGTAATGAAGCTTTAAACCTCTTAAAAAGCAAATATAAATTGACCATGCTTCTATAAACCTGCTTGCACTTGTACTGAAATGTAATAGTGAGATCGTTGCATCTGGGTGAAACATAATAATATTTGTTTTAAGATGAACAATGAAGTACGTATTACTCCAGCCTTCACAACAAGACTTTTGCAGGCATTTCCTCCAAATACTGTAGTTTCTGCATGCGCAGAACCTTCTGTGTAACAATCACTGGACCCGACTGCGATGAGGTGTTGAAGCGGTATCCTAATTTTTCAAAACTGTAAAGACCAAGCACATATGTCTTCAATGACTTTTCTTCGAAGATCGTGTGAGAACCTTTGATCCACACATTTTATTCTGAATATCTACCACTGCAAGGCTCTGAATAAGACTATTTTAAACAATCCTACCTCAATGGAGCTTGTTGACTCTTAAGTTTTATCAAAGAGTTAGCCCACATAGCGGAGCAAAGAGGAAGTTTTTCTATCATTTGTTAAATCATGTTTCTTCTTCTGGAACCGGTGGGAGGGAACGGACTGGAGAGATGATTGAAGCCAGGCGCAGCAGGAAGCTGAGGGAGACAGACAGGCATGGAGAGAAAGGAGGTGGGGGAGAGAAGGTTCAGGGTGAAACCACAGTTTTTATATGCTGTCTGGTTTTAATTTGGTGAGAGACATCACTCACCAGTTCACTGAGGTGGCAAACCAGATGAGTGTGCTTTGGAAGTGTGTGTTCTGCTGGCTTATGCTATGAGATCCGCTGCCTGAAATCTTCTAACAGCATGACACTTTATTCATTCTCATCATTAGACCCTTTCTCCTCTTTATTTCTTTAATCTTAAGCTGTTTGGGGAAATTGTTCTGGGAAATGCTCATGTTCATTTTCCAGAACAGAACTGGACAATTGTTGATTTACAGATTTTGTTATTTGTGCCAGTTTGATCAGTCAGCTGGAATTCATCTCTGTTGTGCCTTGCAGAAGTGTTCATACCCTTTGAACTTTTTTAGATTTTATTTCGTAACAACCACATACTTAAATGTGTTTTACTAGGATTTTACAAATAGAAATCAGAGCAGTTTTCAGTGGGTGTTTGTTTAACCCCCTGAAATCTAGCCTTAATTAAAATCAAGTGCGACCAATCGATTTTGAAATTAATCTAGTTTACAAACAAGAGTACACAAGTTTTTAGTTTCAGATCAGAATGAATACTACTTCTGTAGGATGGGAAAGTAAGAGTCACCTTAAAAATGATCACTGTCTATTTATGGCATTGTTAAAATCGAAATCAGTTTCATTTAATACTTTTTTTACATTTTCCCGACATGAACATAGTGAAAGTTAAACCATGCCAACAATAAATTAAAATCAACCACATGGAAAAATTTAAATCCATACCCCTTTACCTAGTTGTCAAAACCAATTATATTGCTGAGGAGGTGCATCTAGAAATGACTCCTAAATGACCTCAACACAGAGCATACCAGGCAGGACTGCCGTTGACTAAGGACATGAATAGTTAGACTCATCTTGTGTTTCCTTATGCAGAAAATGATTCGAGTCAGTGTTGTTAGAATTTTGTTTTACTAACCTCTTGGCTTTCAAGGCACTTTTCTGTCAAACTCTATTAAATGTTAAATGTAATAACTGCACAAAATTTGAGGTTCATGAAATAAGTGCAGCCGAAAAGTAACAATCTTTATTTTGTAGTGAAAATACATTTGAACATGGCTGTATTCTTGTGCAGAAAAATAAATGCATGTATCACCATTTGACAATTTGGATTAAAGCTGCAGTAAGAAGTTCTGAGTAAAACGTGGACATGAAAATTTGAAAAAGCACACCCTGCAGATCCCTCCCCTTTGCTTGCTGCTGCCCTCCTCCCACAGTGGAGCCTGCCGTACTGCTCCAGCGTTTACCCTCATTTAATCTCAGATTCAGTGTAATTCTTTCCTTTTAGCTTGCTTTTTGTCATCGGTTTTCTTATCACCTGTCTTTGTTTTCTGAGCTGGTGCCACTAGAGAAATTGGCAGTTTTTCTGTAACATTAGGTTATTTCTGCAACCTTGATGTTGAACAATGGTAGGCGGTGTGCAGGGAGAGGAATGTGAGCAGCACGTATATGTGTGATTGACACTACTAAGACATTCCTCTTGGCTCTGATTGGTTGTTTCTGACTGGGAGCGGTGTATTTCTGCAAATGGCAGTAGGACCACTGGGAGGAGCCGGTGGAGCTTGAGTTTTTTTTCCCCCACATATTATCTTTCTTATAGTATATTGTAAGGATATAGCAAGAAAAATTTTTTTTCCAAAAGTTACTTACTAAAGCTTTAATTAGTCAAGACATTCATTCTGAAAACAGCTAATTATTTTTTAACTACAAGAAATTATTATTCAATTCAATTCAATTCAATTTTATTTATATAGCGCCAAATCATGAAACATGTCATCTCAAGGCACTTTACAAAGTCAAGTTCAATCATATTATACAGATTGGGTCAGATTATACAGATTGGTCAAAAATGTCCTATATAAGGAAACCAGTTGATTGCATCAAAGTCCCGACAAGCAGCACTCACTCCTGGGGAACCGTAGAGCCACAGGAAGAGTCATCTGCATTGTACATGGCTTTGCTGCAATCCCTCATACTGAGCAAGCATGA
Organism: Fundulus heteroclitus; assembly: GCF_011125445.2. Classification (NCBI taxonomy): domain Eukaryota; kingdom Metazoa; phylum Chordata; class Actinopteri; order Cyprinodontiformes; family Fundulidae; genus Fundulus; species Fundulus heteroclitus. The sequence goes on from NW_023396880.1 coordinate 29,990, forward strand.
AGCGACAGTGGGAAGAAAAACCACCCATTAACGGGAAGGAAAAACCTCCGGCAGAACCGGGCTCAGTATGAACGGTCATCTGCCTCGACCGATGGTTTACCCTCGGTAAACCATCGTTATATGGTTATATGGTTATCTCCAGTGTGATTATGAATAATTGTTAGGGGGTGTAACTGTATTCATACCAAAAATATTCGGGACTGCGTCGTTGGAATGGTATGCCTGTGTATCGTACAGATACAGCTTTGTTTTAGACCTGAACGCATGCAGCATGTTTATGTCTGGAACTAAAAACAAGATGCAATATTCTGTGGTGCAACTTTACCTGTAGTATCCAAAGAACCCAAACGTGTGAGATGCAAGTTGAAGGAATCTCTGTTGATGAGCAGCTTCAGAATGAATTACCTTCAGAATAAGATTGATGTTTGGAAAAAACCTACATTTCTCTTTATTTTTCTTCATTAGTGTGAACCGATAACGCACCAAACCATGTCTTTAAAACTGGAATATGTAGGAAACCTGGATTTTTGTGTACTGTTACATCCTTGATCATTGGTAAACGTATTTTAAGATCAAATGTACTCTGATTAAAATTTCAGCAGATATTAAAAATATCTATTTAGTGAGAATAATGCAGTTTCTTAAATTGGTTTTCACTGTCTCCCTCCTATTAAATTCACCATAGCTGAAGCATTGTTGACTGTACAAACTGAGATTGCAGTGATGTTATTTTTTTTTTTTAATGTACAGTGCCTTCAGCCATGCAAAGAATTGTGGGAACCCAGGAAGGTCATCACTTCAAAGTCATGTGAGGTAAGATGGAAATATAATAAGTGTGTTTCTGAAAGTCACATCAACCTTGGTGGCGTTGTCTCGACTGCACAAACTTGCATTTCTTGGCATCCTTAAGATGTTTTCATATTGTAAACATGGACATATAAACCTGTGTGTTACAAATTAAAAAATTCGAGAGGTTCTCTAAGCATGCAGATCAGTGTGCAACTGTTTCATCTGTATTTTGCATGCGTGTGTGGCCCTAAATGATTATTTGTAGAGGCAGTTGCTGTGGTTTTCGGACAGATTAGTTTTTCATCACAATAGCTGAAGCGTGTTACTGACTGGCTGGCTGGTTAGGACCACAGGGTAATTTCAGAGCCATTAGGTAAAGCTTTTGTTTACATCTGGCTAAACTGCGGCCTTGTGAGCAGACAGGGGAAAACACACACAAATATACATGCTCTCACATTTTTGCTTTTAAGAAGGAAATCTGAGTAGATTTCAGACTCTCAGCATGAAAAACATTTACTTCGCGTGTGAGATTACTGTGTATGTTTATATTCTGAATATTGCATATTCTGACCACTGTGTGTGTTAACTTTAGTAATAATAATAACCATGGTACCCCCTGGCTTGTCTTTTTCAGAAACAGACAGAGTGTGTGACGAGCAGGGAGTTTCTGGCCTCTCTGAGGTTGTCCCGCCAGGGAGACTGCCCCCCACCTCAGCGAGCCACAGGATTCGCTGCAGCCTGTGTCGAGAGCTGCTCATTAGACCAAGACTGTCCGTCCACCAGAAAGTGTTGCTCTAATGGCTGCGGGCACACTTGTCAAGCACCAGCCAATTTATATAAAGGTAAATACAATTCCTTCCAAATTTCTCCTCGTAGGAGGAAATTTAACATTTATTTTAAGATTTACAGCTAATTCTCATTCTAATTACATTTATTATTATTGTTAATATTTCTTGTTATATATTTACTTTTTATGTGTTATTATTATTTTACTTTAGCTTTATTTGATATGTAACATTACCAAATTGTTAGTCGCTCTAAAAGAACTGCTATCTTCCAGCCAACTACCCAAATATTTTTCAGAATGAGACTGTCAATATGATCTACCCTAGTTTAGCTTCATCTGAGATAAGAGGCTGATTTCTGGAAAACAGTGGCTGCATCCGAAACCGTCTTTTGGCTAAGGACTCTTAAGCCAAAGTGGAAGTGCATCAGCGTTTGCCATAAGTGCTGGTCGAATAGTGCAATCAGTAAGGAAGGAGGCACTAAGGAGCTATAAGGAATCCCACAATCCTTTGCGTGACATGATGTATAAGCACAGCTCACTTAGCTGAAATTAACGGAAATGTCCGTAGAGAAGAGAGCGCACACTTTGTAGTTATTTTTTTGGAAGGCTGTAGGCCTGAATTTGACTAGAATCATCCATGTGTGTTTCCTTCGCCTAATGCCGTATAAATTAAAGGCTGTCTGAAGTCAGCACAGCAGTCCGAAGCTCCTTTCCTCCTCATGATAGAGTTCTTGCTGTTGACCTCATGAAAGGTCAAGGAATAGGAGCTGTAATTAAAAAAATTTAAATGCAGCCAGTGAGACCTGCTGCAGCTGAAAGGCAGTTTGTAGTTTGTCAGCAGCCTGCCTTAGAGTATAGCTAACTGAATAAAGTATGGAGTCACCCGCATAAAGGTGCACTTAGGCTATCAACATATTCTTTTTAATTTAAATTATTAAATTAACTGCGCTATATTTGGCTTCGGGGGTTCCTTTTAAAACATACACAGAATTAGGTTTGCATCCATCTGCATAAGCAGACTCTTCTATCTGAAAGATCATTTAAGAAACCTTCCTATTTTATGACTGATAATTCACAATGATCAGTGATCACATATTTTTTTAACTTTGTTAAATTCCCTTCACTATAGACTAAGACCACATAAAAACATTAAAAACATACAGAACATGGATGATCTCTGCAATATATTGGACGTATCTTCATTAGTGCATATGCTGCCAAATATGCATGATAAAGTGCAAGAGTTTAATTGTTTTAAGAAAGCACAAAGCAATCTAGCTAGTTAACAATCATAATCATAGTGCCAGTATTTCTCAGCGCCAGTTTCCTATTGGATTAAGCTGTAACATATATGCCCACACCCTGTTGACAGCACTCCAGGTAAGCTAATTTATTGTACATGGAGATCGGTACGCCTTGCAAGCCCCATGGAGTGGTGCTCCCAGTAGAATAAGAAGCATGCACACCTGTGAATTTACTGTAACCAGGCTGCTGGGAGACTGAAACAAGATGTGAGCTTTCAGGTTGCAGATTCAATGATAAATGTATATGTAATGCTGTCAATCACAAGTTATGCACTCATTTTAGGGTGATAGCAGGGACAAGGAAGAACATGTGATAAGAACAGCTCATTGGTATTATGTATAGTATAATAGTTTCAGAGCAATTTAAAAACATGCTGTGCCAAGTCAAGATATTTCCTTAAATGGCATGCGTGATGCAGATAATCTCTTCACCTGTATCCTCTAATGTTGCCGATAAGATGAAATATTTATAAAGATACAGAGAAATGTGCTTATAATTTTCAAGGTAGCAATGGATAGTTTAGAAAGAGCCATCAGGCAAAAACCTAAACGCCTTGTACCAAATGAAAAGTAGGGTCATTCTTTCTATCTCATTAAAATAAGTTTACAAAACTATCACAGTTTGAACAATACTAGAGATCATGAATTTAGGATTTTTTCGTCTTACACGTGATATGTTTTGATCAGTTGCTGATGCTTGTTAAACAAGGAAAACACACTAACATTACACTACATTGACCTTTTGTTAAGGACTTCAGGTATCTGTCATTACTTCTGGCTTATGCAGCTAATGGTTTAAACGTACTAAGTTTAAACCTCATGCTAAATTTGTCACTGAAGCTGTACAAAACACAGTAGCATTATGGGAACAAAATTAAGAACTGAACTCACAAAATCTGCTAGATTGAACAAGAAACACGTTATCAATATTGAACACAAGACAATGGCCGATTACCGTGTGCGCCTTTTCGACCACGTGCATAGTAACATTGAATAAGACATTTGTTCCTCCTCTGCATCCATGTTTGATATAACTCAAAATTAATTTTAAACTCTGATCATGTGACTCATTACAGCCCACATAAATAAGGCTTTACAGGTGAATTAACAATAATTTTACAATGATTGGTCTTATATGGTACTTTTAACTTTCATTTATTTTACCATTTTTTTAACGGTTTATAAAATGTTTAAAAAGAAAACAAACAGATGTTAAGCATGTAACAAAATTAAATATGCAAAAGTTAACCAAATGTGCGCGCTACAATTGCAACTAATGCACTTTAATATTGTCACACTAAAAACCAAACAAATCAATGTATTTATACTTCAGTATGTGAAAACTTAAAGTGAAAAAGTGGTTTGTGAGGTTACCGACTGTGTGGCTGCAGGTGTGGCCATCACATGTTCCATGAACTCAAACACACAATCTCAAATAACTGTAAAAAAAAAATAAAATTGATCTTTAAAAACATATCTCTTAAAAAAATCAACCCTAACTTTTCTATTTCTAATTTAGCAGTTCTTAAAAAAGTATTGGTAGTAAAGTATTTCTGAAATAGTGTTTATGTAGTTGCAAAATGGATTTATTTGCATTTCTTGTTTTGTTTTTTATATCCAAATCCCCTTTGTCTGTAATTTGTAAAAAATATTTTCTTGGTTGGGTGTGCTGCTTCACCTCTTGAGGTTACTAAATTCTCCTCACAGTTCATTTAAAAATGTATTTAACCCACTGAAACCCATAACTTCAATCCATCAACACTTGTTCTCCCTGGTGTCGCAATGGATTTGACCAAAATAAAACAAGGTTAAGCAAACTGCTGACATTTTTTTTCTGTCAGGTGTGCCCTTGAAACCTCGCAGGGAGATGCGATTTGTGGAGGACCAAGAGGGTCATGTGAAGGTGGCGTGGGTGTCAAAGTTCAATGTCAGCATGGAGCCTGTCATTTACGTGCTTCAGTCCCGCTGGAACATCGGCATTCACCCCAGTGAGGACCACGCCTCTCCATGGGCCACTGTTGTCATGGTGAGTAACGAACACAGCAGCCTATTACTACATCTCTATCAAAGCTGATGTGTTGAAAAATGAAATCAGAAATAGTCGAGAGGGTGGGAATGGAGTGTAATACGTAGTTTAGCGACATACATATTTGTTCTATAATAAATTGTTTCTAATTAACGAGTGTCGTTGGATGGGAATAATATAAGTAAGCTGGCTGCTGGAAAAAAGGGTGTCTGCAGGCACTCAGTCTGAGCATTAAAACGGTTCCTGTGCCTTTAACTGTGGAGCAACACACCACAGCATTTTTTAACATGTCTTTACATCATAACTCTCACTTTGCCTTAAATGATGAAATATCCCAGCTATGGAGATGGATGCTAGACTCTGTTTCCACCTCATCAGTCTGCTGCCTTACTGTCTAAACCTCTCCACCCCAGCCAGTCTCTCCCACTCTGCCAGGGTAAACCCATGTGTGTGGGTGTGTATATTTGTGTAAACGACCGTGTGTGTGTGTGCGAACTGCGCGTCCATGTGTGTGTGTCTGTGTGAGGTTAGGTAAATAAGCAGAACTTAAAAGGGAACCACAGGCAGCCACAGTCTTTCCACCGGCTGATTCTGAATGACTGAATGCACATTATGGACTTAAATAGATGACAGCGCGTGTCAGTATGCGTGTGTGCGACGGAGTGTAGATGAGCAGCTTTTAAACTGTCATTAGATACGAACTGTCAGAGAGACAGAACATGTGTCTTTGGTACTTTTAACAATTATCAGATGGTGCAGGAGAACTTAATTTACTCTGTCAGTAAAACTTTCATCAATGAAATTTATGTTCTGCTTTTAGGGAAAATGTAGTTAGAGATGAGTTGACCAGGGCATCACGTTATTACTTTTGAAATAAATTTATTAGGGCAAATGCCTTTCCTATGATTTTATGTCTTTTTAATTAGACTTAAAAGCATGCCAGTGGAAGTGCTGGAGTGGCCAGAGCTTTCTCCAGCTGTGTTGAGCATAAAATAATGGAGTGTTGCGCTTACCCCGCTTATTGCTACACACTGTCAGACAGCTGGCTGGAGAAATCACACACCTTTACCTTGCTTACAAGATTCAACCTATGAATCGATCTATGTATTAATTTTATGTATCAAAATAACAAAAAGAAATCTTATAAACATTATTATAACTGGGCTGATCACTGGTATATTAATATAACAAGAGCTAGAATACTTGTTGCTTTTTTGTTTCATAAAGAGACTGTGAAATAAATGCTATCATAACCTGGCATTATTATTGAAGGTTCTAATTATAGATGCACCAATCTGATATCCGGATCGGATTGGTGCTGTCACACACAGCAATACAGTTACGGCGATCTAGTGACTTCTATTCTACGTTTGCAAAGGTGGTTCCGCAGAACATGCAGCTAGTGATGAGCAAACACAGAGTAACATGGAGCAAGTGCCGGACTGAGCCAAATTGGCTATTTGGAAACATTTCAAACTTGATACGCCAACAAGTCCGACTGAAACATGCAGCATCTGCAATGCATAAGTGATAAGGTTGGTAAATTCAAACCACAAACTTAAATAAGCACCTCCAAAACCACCATGCTAAAGAACATGCAGAACTTTTTTAACAATGTTTATTTCAAGCCTGATGACTTCACTCACATGGCACTAGGTACACGGTTCATTCATTCAACAGTAGTATGGAATCGGTATCGGCTGATATGCTTAGCCCAGGTATCGGCATCGGAAAAAAGTGGATCGGTGCATCTCTTGTTCTAATACTGTAAGAATCTCTTACTAAACCATGACCAGTTATAATGATGTTACTTAGAATGTTTAGTGTTATTTTGAGTTTTACACAAAGAAAATATAACCACATGCTGAAATTAGGAGTAGTTTTGAAGTATTTCTTGTGCAGAATAATACACTGTTATCCTTTTCTGTTCTTTAAGTAGAAACAGTAGAGAAACAATAAAGCACCACAAGTTTAACAAGCTAATCTCAGTTGGTTAAATAGTGTTGCTATCTGTTCAGCAGGCTCCCTAGCTGTAGTTTAAAATTACAATGTCTTAACAAAAGAGATGAGCAGTTCTCCTGAAGTGTACACAACATTAGGGGTTTATGTTACTTTTAAAAATTGTTTGCTTTGTTGTGACCACAAATATATATCCCAACAACCAAATTTTGTGTTTCTTGCTATAAATAAATAAATAAATAAATAAATAAAATAAACATTTAAAAGTCACTAAAAAGCAAGATATTGAGGAAGGTCAATGCTACAACTTCATGCTCTGTTCAGCCTAAAGACACCGCCCTGTCGCTGTGGCACTTTCTCTGTCCTGAATGGTATTTCAGAAAATGTGTCTTTTCAAAACTGCCACTTTTTAAACCCTAGAACCAGCAGAGGGAGTCATTTTGACGCCTTGTCTGAAGGGCCAAAGCAATGACAAAAAATGACAGTTAAAACAATTATTTTTGCTCATTTTGTCTGGTTTTATATATTGTAAGCAGTATAAGAGTTGACCATCAAAAAATAAATAAACCAAAAAAACAAATGAATAAAGTTGTTTTCACTGTAAAATAGCTGTTTACTCCATGATTTAAACTGCATCTACATGCAGAAACAGCAGTCAGCAATTCCTGACAATTGCTCAAAAAAGTTAATCCTTTTGTTTTATTGATTAGAATATTTTACACCACTGTTATAATTGTATCCCCAAGACCAAAAACCACACATTATTCAACGTTAGAACTAAGGAGTTGGGACATGCTGACATAAACTCCCACAAAATGTGCAGCTGCACACTCCTCTGTTCGCTACAGAGTTGAATATACAGGAGTGCATACAACAAACACACAGTGGTTGATGTGCTTGATGTTTTACTCCACAGCCCCTACTCTTTTATTCCCTTATAGCATTTTCAGGGTGTTTTGTGTTGAGCTAAGGACGTACTCGGGGTGCGATTATCTATAGAGCTCATATTCAAAAAATTATTTTGCTCCTTTAAAGTTATAATCATAGTCTAATAGAAAAGTAATGTACTTGCTGTGATAAGATCTAGTAATTATGCTGCCGACTGCCCTCTTCCACTCTCTGTACCACTGGAATATTTCTTTGTCATATATTTTAATTATTTTAGTATGATTTTTATGCTGTCTATCACTGAAATTATTCACTTGGATTCCTCCATGCAAAGCAGTGTAATTCTCCCAAATCAAAAATCCCATTCCACTCATGTTCTGGAGTGGAGCATTTTATATTGATTCTGTGGGGGTCATGATGTCTCTAGCTCTGCATGATCCTTTGAATGATATTTAATGGCACAAATATCCTGATGACTGAAGAGAAAATAATTGAACATGCTCAGAGGCAGATTGACTCTTTTGTGGTTCTAGTGTTAAAATCTTAGCATACCTTCATCTCGGTACCCAACCCATGCTTACTACTATGTAATAATAACACTAGTGATAAATAATCTAGAAATGTAAAGAGCTGCACTAATTCTAAACAGTTTTCCCTGTATGATGTGATTTCAGACGCTCTCTGAAGATGTGGTGATATCCAATCTGAGGCCTCAACGCTGGTATCAGTTCAGGGTTGCAGCCATCAACAGCCACGGCAGCAGAGGCTTCACCACACCCAGCAAACACTACATCTCCAGTAAAGGTAATAAAACAAACGAAACACATAGTTGTTCTCTTTGGGGGGCTATTGTGAATGTCACTCAGAGCGATGAATCCTGCATGTCCTCCTCCTCCGGCCAGTAAATTTCGATATCCTGTCACGAGATGCAGAATGCAGACACTTGTGCTCAATTTGTGTCACTTCATGAGAGAGATTACACGTCCCTTTGGAGCTGTAAGAAACTCAGTAACACCTCCCCCTCCTCTCCTTTTCTGCTCTTTTTCCTCATTTTCACTCACAACTAATGGGTAAGTTGCACTCTGTAGAATACAGAATCAGGCAGTCCATAAACCACAGACAGGAAGCTGAATATACACACATCTTCATATTTAGGTGTTTACAGATGCAGAAAAGTCACACACTTATATCCTCCTTCAGTTGGTTCACTGCCAGAGGGAAACCTCTGGTTTGGGTTGAAGAAATGAGCTGAACACTTACACATTGTAGGAGGTCATTCATCTAATGCTCAGCAGTCTTAAATCATACTGGTGTCAGGCCAGGATTGGCTCTTGTTTTGCATCCCCTGCCAGGACTAAGTAGAGCATGTTCAAAAGAGAATAATGGATACAAGTTGGAAAAAGCTCAGCAGCTTTATCAGTTAAAATCTAATCAGAAATTATGTAGAGGCGTTTGAAAAACCTGAGGACAAATTTCCACTTTAACTTAAGCCTAAACTTTGCTCCTCAAAAAAAAAAAAAGAGAAACTTCCCAAAAGGATACCAGTCAGCTTGCTTTACATAGGGGGCTGTAATGGACATTGCTTAGATGTGTGAGGTCATCTCCTCTGTGAGTAGTAAGATTTAATTTTTTTTTTTACCTAGGTGTTCTCAATGTATAATATCATTTAACACCAATGGCAAAGTCGCTAGGCTCCGCATTTGTTTTTAATATAATTTTATGCTTGAGACTTTTGGTATGGAAGATTTTCAAAGGGTTACTTACCTTTGCAGGAAATGAATGTCTGACAGAGTCACGGACAGAGATGTCTTAAAGCCTTACAGACTTTAAAGGTACTACGCAGTAGTGTGTGTTTTTTTTTCAATGGGAAGTATAGACAGGCAATAAAAACACAGCTGGATAATGAGCTGTGGATTTTATGCTGCAGGATTTTGGAATATACAAAGTTTTGAAAAGGTGGACTGAATGACAAAAAGGCAGATTGTTGTTTGTGTCTCTTTGGGTCAATTACATTACAAGGAGCAAACAGTCAGTTAAATCTAATTATATAGAGAATTAGGTGTGTTATGCCTATATGTAAAATGTTTTCTATCTAAGAAAACCCAGCCGATTGCATCAAGTGACTGACTTTGCAGCAATCACGCCATCTGAATGATCATTTAATGACAATGGACATTTAGGAAGAAGAAGAAAAAGAAGAAGAAACCTTTATTTGTCACTGCAATAGTACATTCCTTTATTCAAAGTTATGGTGGACAAGTTTCTTTTGACAGACTTTGATGTAGATTCTGAAGCATTCAAGTTGCATCTAGGTTCGAACATGAAAGTATGAACTTCTTGCAACCCAGAGTTTGACTCTGATAATGACATTGATTGTCTTCGGAACTTCAGCTGATCCAAATCTATATTATATGTTACAGTTTTTTGCTCCATCTTTTTATGAACATGCATATTTATGGATATTCGCCACTCCCAATACGAGAAATTTCTGTATCCTGCTTGCATTACTTTAAATGTTTATATACATTTCTAACATGGTTGTGCTTGCACTGCATGCAGTTAGAACTCCTACAAAAGCTTAACAGAACAACAGCAGACTTTTCTTTCTAGTAGTTATTGGCTGGTGTTGACTGTATTGGTAGCGACGTTACAGGTGAAAGCATGCTGGGGCAAACTGGGAGGATTGGGCTTATTGAATGTCTGTCTGCTTGCCAGTTGGAAGTTGTACAAAATAAAAGATATAACTTGGAATGAGAAAATTGGTTTAAAAAGAATCTCCTTAAAGGTGAGACTGCACCAATAAAAAAACTTGAAGATGTGTTTTGAAAGAGCTCAGATATGTTCCCTTATGTTTTCTTGCTACTGGGAATGTCGATTTTATCTTTAAAAACAAACAAACAGATCTATTACACAATTATATTGAACCAATTATATCTAGGGAGAGTTTGTTTAATTTTACAGAAAAGGCTGGCTAGTAGCTGTTATAAATTCACTGTCACATTTGTCCCACTCAGAAAGTCGTTGTTTTCAACTTGAGTTTGTGCTAAGCTGAGCTCACCATAAAAAAAAAAAAAAATACAGAATTAGCACAAGATTGGAGGAAAAAAGGCAAATACGCCTAGCTCAAGATTGATCTCCTAGATTAATTTTCAATATTCTCACACTGTTAAGTTATACTTTGATATTAAGTCTGGGAACTTCATCAATCACAATCAATGGGCCAAATACTTCCATGAGGAAAATAGTTATCTGTTGGTGAAGAAAGGTCTATTTTATTCTTGCTCCTCTTTGAATCAGAATTTTTCCAAAGTGATAGAGATAGACCAATCAGGTGGCAAGAGATCCGAATTGGGCAATTTTTTTCTTAATCAACTGATTAGTAATTTGCAGCTGAGATGCTGAAAATCAGATTTCTTTTTTGGTTTTCATTAAGTGCATGACACCTAATAGTTTCCACACTGATTAAATCTGAGAATGGTTTTGAGCACATGCTTTATTATGCTGTACACAGTGGGGATAACGATGTAATTCCTCCATTTTGTGTTTGATTTTAAACTATTTGCTCTATCAAAGTACCTGCTGCCCATTTATATTTTTAAGATTTTCCACATTAGATTAAATGTGTAAGTTCCCTTGTTTGTTATGATCACATGAAATTTGTGTGTTCTGATTATTTATTTTTTTTATCTTGGGACTTGCTAAATACAGTTTTTGACTTGCAGTTGGCACATACAGTATGTATCTGATATTTTCAGAAAGCGCATTATGTCCATGACGACAAAGAACCCAATCCAGATTCTAACTGTATTGAATAAAACTAAACTCAGTTGTCCATTTTAAATGTGAGATTACGACTTTTATTTATTTTTTATCTCCTTATACAACCTTTCTGTTCGAAAAAATAAAAGAGCTCAAAATTGCTGCTTACTCAATTAGAACAAGACAAACAAGCATGTATAATACTGCTTTGTTTACTATTTTTGTAGTTTAGCAAAGACAGTAATACTACATCTGTTTTTTTGTTGTTGTTTTTTTTTAGGGGAATTTGATATTTGATATATATACCTGAGGACTGTATAATAGTCTGAATAAAGCCAGGTGCATACACATGCGCATTATGATTGGATTCATTGATTGTGTGCCCGTATAAAAGGTACAATCCCATTATTTAATCCAAATACATTTTAATCCGATCATGAAAATTTGTGCATGTAAACATAGCTATTGAGTGGTCTTCCAGCCCATTAGTTCAGGACTCATTTCATTGTGGATATCAGTCCATTGACTCACCAGCTCAGGCCAGGCTGTGCCCCAGACTGCCATATTCTTAATAGCTCCATTTCAAATATATTTTACCCTTTTTTGCACAAAACGTCTGATAGAACTTGTACATTTGATTTTCATTTGAATGAACGTGGATTTAAAGTAAACTTCAGGCTAAATAACAAATGTCAGGGTAATGGAGAACAATCAGCATCATTTTAATGGAAACATGCTGCATTAACATCTTATTTCTTAACTTTTTCAAAAAATGATTTGCATATGTTTTTAAATGATCACTCCCACCTGCGTTTCATCAGAGGTAAACATGTAGTATTTATTATTTTGGTAAGATGCAAAGATGCTCTGATCAGATTGTTGTTGTTGCCACATTCTTATCTCCAGTTTTTGTAAAGGTACAATCTGCCTGTTCAGATTTTAGTTGATTTTGATTTCTCTTTAAAAACTATAATATAAAAACAGCACATTGTTTTAAACCTTCTTAGTGCAAGTGGTCTTATTTTTATCACAAGGTGAGGCATTATCTTGCCCTGCGGGACAAAAATTGAGAGGAAGCTGACATTTTAAACTGTTTTCATCATCTTTTATGATTAGCACAGTAAGTCACTGCTGCTCAATAGAGAATGTACATAACTCATTATGTATTGAATCTAGATTTCCATCATTTTAAAATCCAGCAAGTTTTTAACTAACAGGTTGAAACATCTAAAGGACAAAACAAAGCAACATATCCGTACAATGTTCGTCCATACAGCTATATTTCTCACTCTGTCTTGCACTTTTGCAGCTTGAAAAAAACTAAAGATGTGTCATGTGACTGAAAATATAATTTCCTTTCAAATAACTTCCCACAAATCTATACTTTATTTGACTTTATTATAAACACCTCACTGATGCAAAAAATGTCTGACGTTTACTCATCTTTACTCAGTAACAGTGTCTACCGGGCAGATTTGTTATTAGACAAAGCTGCTGACACTTAGGTTTGTTGTTTACACTGATTGGGGAAAAACAGGTCACAGGTCAGTTTGGGTTAACTCTGTGTTAAGTGCCTTGCCAAGGGCTACATCAAAAAGTGACGAGGGGAGGCTGGAATCAACCCACACTCTTCCGATTGCAAGACGGCTACTCTACCCACTGAGGCACAGTCATAAATTATTTATTTGCAAAGCTCAAATGTAGCTGCTGTTGCATTTGTGTACCTGAATGTTTTCAAAACTACTTTAAGGGGTATTGTTAAAGAGTTAAAGACACAATCAAACAAAATACAATCTGACACAATCTGGTCACAAATCAGGAATCTGGCAGAAATCAAGGTTGTTGTGGTCTGTCCGCTGTGACCTGACGTTATCCAAATGGAGGAGTCTGAATTTAAAAACCATCTCGGAGTTCATGTTGCTATTGTAGATTAGCATAATCTGTCAGCTGTAATTAAAACAGAATGTCTGGAACAGAAAATGTTTTCTGATGCTTTAATTTATTAAAACAAAGGAAAATTTAATTTGTTGAGAAATTAGGAAATTCTGGATGTATTTCTGTACAGATCTGAAAATTCTGGCACTCACTTTAAAACAAAAAGCGCCACACAAACACACACACACACACACACACACACACACACACACACACACACACACACACACACACACACACACACACACACACACACACACACAGGGTCCAGATCTGTCAGCTCCCACTATGTTGCCATACTTTGATCTCTGCATTTGGGTCAGGCGAGCACGGCCCCGGGCCTGTGGGAGGCCTGCGATGGATCTAATCCTAATCAGATACATTTTGTAGTTTTAATCAAATACAGCATTTGGGGGTTCAGGACCTAATGAGATACAGAGTCAGCATTAAAACACCGTTTGCCTCAGGATTGCATATTGCAGGCAACAGTGTCCAGTGGCAGTTGTTTTGTTTGTCTTTGAAGCCACTGAAAATCGCTTTAGGCTTCTCCAGTATCTCTACCCTTTGATGATATAAATTAAATTGTGCAGTCAGATAAGACTTAGAAGAAATAGCCTTTTATCCCTTGAGAACTTTTTAAGAAGATCTTTTGGTCGCCGTGCTGTGTTGGAAAAAGATTAGTAACCAGATAAATGGGTCATCTGCTCTTTTAGGTGATAAAGTATTTTTTTAAATAAGCAATAATATAGAACACATTGGAAGCCTTTAATCTTAGTAATAGGTAAGTCCTATTGCAGTTGTGTTATCGTAGACTGAAATATTTAGAAAGAACAAATCTTTGATTTCAGTACTTTAAGTCAGAAGAGAAAAAAGGTATACAGTTAATGGCAAACGTAATTATTCTACTGGCAGACTTAGATGCAAACTTTTTTTAATCCATCAATCTATTCTTGCACAATGTCTTATCTTTTGCGACACACAGGCGTCTTGCAAAAATAATAAGACAGTGAACAAGGGTCATTAAAACAAAAACAAAAAATCCCAACCTATTTCTTCTGTTATTTCCATTCCAAAAATGACTTTTTCAAAATGTTGTATACCTTTTCTCATTAATCATTGGAAACATATTTATTTACAGCAATCAAAACTTTAGAACTGCTGTAAAACCTTTTTTTTACATGTCTCCACTCCTTTTTGAAAGGTTTTTCCCACCAATATTATCTTTAGTTCCACAGGCTCTCTCAGATCCACAGTGGTACTCAGGTTGGGCCGCTAATAACATATCAGAATCAGCTTTATTTGCCAGGTTTGTGTACACATAAGAGGAATTTGACTCTGGATTGTGCAATGCTCACGATGTGCTTATACAACAATGCAATAGGAATAAAAATGTAAACAGTCTGCAGTGTAAAAAACAGATGAACACAGTATAAAAAAAGGCGAACATATTGAGACGATATTGCAATGGTGCAATGAGCAGAGTCCAAAGGATGCAGGCGTAAATTCATTTAACCATTACTGTTATTATTACGTACATGGCGGAAGTGGAAGTGATGTAAAGTTGCACATATAGAGAAACATACATGTTCACAGTGTGAGTGCAGAGAATACTGGAATAAATTAGTATTATTTGCAGTGTTATGTATGTGAGGTAAGTAGATTTAGTATACACTATGACAATATGAACGGTACTTTTCTTTTTTTCTTCTTCTTCTTGACACTGTCAGAATCAGCTGTTCGTTAGAGTGATGGCTTGTGGGAAGAAACTGTTCCTGAGTCTGTTGGTTTTGGCGTGCAGTAGTCTGTCGCGCCTACCAGAGGGGAGAAGTTGGAACATGCTGTGGCAAGGGATGAGATGGATCTACAGTGATGTTTCCTGCCTGTTTACCGCCTTTGGATATGTACAAGTCCTGAATAGAGGGCAAGTTAGCACCGATGATCGTTTCTGAAGTCCTGACTGTCTGTTGTTGTCTGGCCCTGTCCTTTTTTATGGCAGATCCAAACCAGACAGTAATGGAGGAGCAGAAGACAGACTAGAGGATGGCTGCGTATAAGTGGATCAGCATTTTCTTAAGCGAGTTGAGCTTCCTGAGCTGGCACAGGAAGTACATCTGGTCCGTCTTGTTGATGGTTACAGTGTTGACCTCTCACTTTAGGGCCTAGTATATTGTGAATCCCAGAAACATGAAGATTTCCACAGCAGAGACAAAGCTGTTCAGTATAGTGATGGAATGCAGAGTGGGTGGATTCCTTCTGAAGTCCACAATCATCTCCACAGTTTTGAGTGTGTTAAGCTCCAGGTTGTTCTGGATGTTCTGGCTGCACCAGAGAGCCAGCTCTCATCTGTAGGCCGACTCATCACGCTGGATGAGGCCAATGACAGTTGTGTCGTCAGCAAACTTTAAGAGCAGTAGGGGAGAGCTCACATCCCTGGAGTGTGCCAGTTCCACTAGTGCTGGTGCTGCTGGTGAAGTACCCCAGCCTAACCATCTGAA
Organism: Fundulus heteroclitus; assembly: GCF_011125445.2. NCBI lineage: Eukaryota > Metazoa > Chordata > Actinopteri > Cyprinodontiformes > Fundulidae > Fundulus > Fundulus heteroclitus. Next base: position 45,932 of record NW_023396880.1, read on the forward strand.
TCCTGTTAGTCATTGAGTTTTTGATCCACTGACAAGTGGAGGCTGGCACAGCAAGTTTGGTGCTGATGATGTCCAGGATGATGGTGTTTTTGAAATTCCGAGCTGAAGAATGAACAGGATCCTTGGATATGTATCTAGACTGCTGTGATGTTGGAGGATGTAATGCAGCACCAAGTTTATTGCATCATGTACTGATCTGTAAGACATCCAGAAAGCAAAACATAGCTACCAGCAGCTCAGCAACTATCCAGCTCTCGTTGACACCTACAGCTTCTTCTCACACTTCAACTCTCCAAGCAGCCAGGACTTTGAATATCTTCCTCAGCTAGAGGTGCAGCACCAGCTGCACCAAGTGACCTTCTCCTTAAAGAAAGTCAACATCAGCAAGACTGCAGGTCCAGAGATGGTGTCAGGTTGGACGCTAAAGTCATCTGCTGACCAACTACCAGGGGTCTTTGTGGACATCTTCAACCTCTCCATACAGCTCTCCATGGTCCCTGCCTGCCTGAAGTCCTCCATCATTGGGCCTGTTCCCACGAAAACAACCATTTATGACACCGCAGAGTGTCATAAATGTGACAATATAAACATGTCCTCCTTGGTTATTAGCAGTAGCTAATAGCTAAGGTCTTCATGTGAAATGAATTTTTGCACTATTCCCAAGTCCGCTTGTTTTTTCTTTCTTTCTAAAGTTGCATTTTTTTGGCCTAATTTCTGAACGTGCAGTCGCTTATTTGGGTCTAGTATAAGTGACTATAAACACAAGTAACAGAAGTGCAGACACTCCCTAGAGGAGAGAGAGGCTATCAAACGAGCCATTTCTACCGGGAGGACAGAGTAGTTGTCCTATTTCTAACAACGGCAAAATAAACTTAACTGTTATATTGAATTAACTTACCTGCTGTCCAGCAGAAAGCCTGCAACCTCCTCATGAATTATCTCCACCTGGTAATAATACCCGATATAGACTCTTGTTTTCTTCCGGTTATTACTTCTTTTTCTTTTCTCGTTTACGTTCTCTTCCCTCTCGCTGGGCAAAGAGTATGGATGGTCCCCCATTTCAACAGAAATCGGCAAATAGAATGATCTACGGTCGTCTTTGCTTGTTTTCTACTCCTCCTCCACTGACAACACTTATAGCTAACAAGTTTGTCACCTTCTGAAATCAAAAACAGTGACACAACATGGCGCCTCCCAGTGGGTGCTCCGGCACCTGTGTATTTATAAACTACTAAGTCATGAGAACACTTTCATTTTTGATGTGAGGTTATTAGACTTTGCCAGAATAATTATTTAAAAGCAATACTTGATTTTTGCTAATTAAAAGCCAAATAAGTTACACACTTTGAACAACCACACTTTTCAGGTCTCTTCTCTTTGCTCTCTGCTGCACTACAGTCCTTCCACAGCTCCTTCCCCACATTGGAGCCTGCCGTTCTGCTCCAATGTTTACCTGTCTTGGTTTTCACAGGTGCCACTCAAGAAATTTGCAGTTTTCCTGTAAAGCAGGTTGTTTCACCACCATTTCTCCACACAACTGCATATTACTGGCCATCTTGAGCATGAATGATGTTACCACCGTGCAGGGGAGGTGTTGTGAGCAGCACCTACACAAGTGTGATTAACATTGCTAACAACCAATCAGAGCTAGGCATTCCTCGTGGCTCTGATTGGTCGTTTCTGACCGGGAGCGATGTATTCCTGCAATTTGCAGTAGGACCATTGGTAGGAGCCAGAGGAGCTTGATTTTTTTTTTTTTTTTTTTTTTTTCACAGATTATCTGTCTCATGTTTTACTGTCAGGACATAGTGACAGGTTTAACAAATAAGTAAAAAAAGACATTTATACAAAAGTTGTCTACTGCAGTTTTAGGTTTTCTATTTAACCTAAAGATAGATAGAAGATATTTAATCTACCCAGCAGATTGCATTATGTCATTGACTTTGCAGTAATACCTCACACCAAGCATGCATGCAGTGAAGAGGAAAACTCCCCTGTAACAGGAGGACGTCTCTGGGAGAACCAGGCTCTGTGTGAATGGCCATCTGTCACGGCTGGCTAAGGTTAGAGAAGATAAAGGATAGATACACAAAAAAACCACAGAAACACTGATTCAGGAGTACTGTCTATGTTGGAGAGAGTGGTGGCAGACTAGTTCCATAGGTGGCTGCGTCTAGAAAAGAAACACAGGTAAGGAAGTCAAGTGGATGTAAATGGGTACAGACAGTTAGTTGCAGTGAAAGCTTAGCCGATAGCCAATGTGTAGGAGAGTTCAGCTCTGAAAGACTGGGCCAACTGGACCACCTATAATAGGAAGTTATCCTACTACATACTGAATCACCTAAATAATTCAAACAAGTTTGTTTGGTTGGGTCTGCTCTCATCACAAAATACTCCCATCTTTACTCACCACCACCCCCCCACCCCAACCCAACACACACACACACACACAATGATTTTTGAGTCACCCTACTGACCTTACACCCAAGTACCACAGGTCACAGTTGTCTTAACTTATTAATTCTTGATTTGATGATAGTTGCAATTTTGTTGTAGCCATTTTCTGACTTGAGCATACTTGTATATCTGCCTTACCTGAATGGTATTTCTCTTGTCTTCTCCATTTTAAATAGTGGCTAAGAAAAATAGGTCTGTTTTACCTAACATATTTATATAAAGAAAAGAATACATTTGAAAACGGCTTGATTTATATTTATTTTGTCAATAAATAATTGTTGGTGATTTTTGTCAAAATAATTTCTTCATGTGGCCTTTTTTAAGATAAGAAAATTCTTGATGACTGACATCAGTGAAGATGATTTCATGTTTCTGCAAGGTTTCTGTCTGTCTAATTCTCACTATCTTTGTAGACCCATCCCCTCCTGAGCCTCCGACAAACATCAAAGTGATTAACCAAAGTCTAGAACGGGCGGATTCACAAGTAGCGCCTGAGTTCACAGAAAGGTATGTGAAAATCTCAAAAGATCTGCAATGACTGAATAGATCAAAATAGCACCCTTTGAGCGTTGCAGATTGGTCAATCACTCTTAAGCTGTTGTTAAGTGGATTAATAGTTCTTGTGTCTGACAGCAAATTATAGTTTATCTTTGTTCAATTACACACTCCGATGTCATTTCCATTTTAATGCTATGAAACAAGGTCACATCAAGTTCAGGCGCCATATTAGATCAGCATTTAATAACAGAGGTGACGACTTAAATTGTAGCTTCTACACAACATGATGTAAAGTGTGGCGCCTTTAGCATACATGCAACAAGTAAATGGGGTTGGCAAACCCAACCCTGAAAGCTGTGTTACTCCCACATCTACATCTGCGTCCCACTCCCAGGGAATTCCTGCTGCTCTATCTATCATGAATTTGTTTACATTTTTCCTATGATGTTGTTTGACTTGTAGCCTTCCCTCCTCAGGTTAGCGGGAAGTAGAGCCACAGTGGCTGTGTTGTTACACTGGGAGCTCCCCAGAGAGGGGGACCTGCCTGTTCACAACTACAGAATAACCTGGATGTCTCGACACGCACGCAAAACTCATAAACACTCGGTCCAAGCACAACCCCACACAGAGCACATCAACAAGCATTCGCTATCAGCTCACTTCCAGACACAAGACCAGGGTAAAAAGGAGAGCAACACTGTCCTGACTCATGGGGTAAGAGCATTTATTTAATAACATTATGTTAAAAAATAATAGTGTTACTGGTTTCCCCTTTAAGTGTTAAGGTGTTATTTTAATGCCACAATAAGTTTTTCATGTCAATAAAAAAAGGTATTGTAAGCAAGTATTCTGACAATACCACTGTTTCTACAGAAAATGCTCCTCTTTTCTATACAGGGAAGTGGCACCTTTAAGCTTTTTAATTCTAAATGGATGCTGAGTCACCTACTACGTTATGGGTTTGCCTTAATTAGTATCAAATAGTATATTGAGTATCAAGTATTTTTTCTTAACGTTGGTATGATGTTTAACATTTTAGTATGGTGATAACCCTACTCTCAGGGTTTTGCCTGAACATGTTCATTGTGTAGAACAGGGGTCTTCAACTCCAGTCTTTGGAGTCCGGTGTCCTGGAACCCACAGGTGTGCCCCCGGTCCTACACACCTGAATCAAATGGCTAAATTTCCCCCTCAGTATTCAGTCAAGTGCTCCAGAGCCCTGCTAATGACCTGATTATTTGACTCAGGTCTGTTGAAGCAGAGACACATAAAAAGTGCAGGACGCCGGATCTCGAGGACTGGAGTTGAAGAGACCTGATTTAAAATGAGTTCTTGTTCAGGGTAGATTGGTACTAGATAATAGGATCAAGTGGATTTTCAGTGATAACAAAAAATGGAATTACCTATTATAAAGCAGCTTCATTTCAAGGTACATTTCAGATTAAATAAAATACTTTGTGGAGCTTGCCCTCAATTTTCATTATTTTGTTTTGAAGAGTTTTATAAGTTGCAATTTATTGTGGAAAAGTGAAACTATTCAAGCACTAATGATGGTGAAGAGTTAGTCAGGGTTATTAAAGACCATGCATGACATGAAAGCACAGTTTTTGAATGTTGCTCTCGTTCACACAGTCTGTAAAAAATGCTTTTAAACCAAGTAAAGGAGAAAAAAAATAAACATTTACGAAACCGACAGTGAGAACATTTTAGTGGGAAAGTCAAGTTTTTTTGAGAACCGACAGTTATTTGTCTGTTCTGTTACAGGAGCTGTCTAGCCAAGTACCTTAAGGCTGGGAACAGAGGAAACATGTCATTGATAAAAATAAATGAAAAACATAGCATAACCAATAAACTCAAGACCATGATAAGGCTTAATAAAGGGAAGTTCAAGCAGCCATGAGACTGTTATAAAATGTTCTATACCACAAGCATAAAAATGCCTGACCCAGAACCAAAATATTTTTTAAATACCTGATGTCCAAATATATTGTCATATGGGCAATATTCTTATTGCAAAGGATTGTTTGGAGTACAATTGTCAAATTTATTCTAAGGGTTATGAACTTTCATTTTACATGCAATATGATATTTAATCAGTTGGGCAGAGGCTCAGGGCAGCAGATGCTTACACCGGACACGTGCCATGACCCAGACTGCTAAAGGCCACAGAGCGATGGAGGCACATATGAGAAATAGAGGAAGGAATTGAATGGATAAATATCATAACAGATATCGTCATTACAATATTTACAATTGCAAGATTTATGTGCCGTTAAATTTGTGGGGATAATTTCTTCAGCTGCACCTCTACTTTGTGATGCTGTTTGTTACAGCCCAGAAAGCGAAGGAATACGTTTTTTTTAATCACACTTTCACTCTGCTTTGCCAAAAACCCGACCTCTACAGTTTATACTGCATCTTTAAACCTATGTTCACACAGAAATGCCTCTACATACTGATTTTATAGGCTGCTGCCATGCAGAATAGTTTCTTTAAACACCTCACATGCACCACAGTTCTGTGCAGGTGCACCTTTCAAAGTAACAACCTTACAGTTAGGTAGATTACATTTTTTTTGTGGGTTTGAAAGAAAAAAAAAACCTTAATATACCATGAACTTCATGGGGCATGACTTTGTTAAAGGCTCTGACAACATCCACGTCTAACAGGACTCCACTGTAATAACGACTGACAACTTCTGACAACAGAGAAAGGTGACCTTCCTGCATTTTGGTTACGAATTTAACTCAAGAGCATCTGGAAATGTTCTGACAGTGTACCGCCGGGTCAGGGTGAGGGCATCTGTGTTGGTGGTATCAGTTACTGTGGTTTTAAAATGCAAGATTTGAGCCACGGAAGAGACTGTGGTAAAAGCTGCAGTAAAGCACCAACCTCTAAACACCAATCTCCTGTTATAACAGGAATAAGAATTTGATGTAAACTCAGATCAGTATTTGACATTAACCTTTTTTTTAAGTTTTTTACGTAGCTTTGTAAATGTATATACAAATCAGCTGCATTTAAAAGGTAGGGATATGCTATCCTGATTATAGGTGTGACTGTGATGCAAGAGTAATGCAGTTAGGTAATCGGTCTCTGCTTTTTCATCCCATTGTCTTCTCTCCTTGTCCCTGTTTCTCTGTTGCCACTGGTTTTTGTTAATTTCAGTTTTATTTTTTAATGATCATCCTAATCCTTGCATCAAGTCTGTCTCCAGACTCCCAAAATTGTCGTTAAATTATATAAATAATTTTTAATACAGAATTCACAATTCAAGATTGTGGAACGTTTTGACAGATGCCTCACATGCAGAGATTATAAACATTTGAGTAACTCAGATGTGTATTACAAATGAGGTACACTTACTCACAGATTTGTAAAATGTAATCACATAAAGCTGTTTTTCAAGTTAAATTCTTTTCATCACCATGTGAATCAGTCAAAGCGATCAATAATTTCTCCATATTTTCTAATCTGCAGTATCAATTGTTTAATACGAAAACTCCCTTCTGGCATAATTTGTCCAAACAGATGTTCTTCTTACAGTTTTGAAAAGTGGTTTTCGTTAAGAACCTGTAGTTCTCTGTTGTAGTAATAATATTAATGATAAAACAAAACACAACACAACCTAGACTTAATCAAGTTAAAATTTTCTCTCACGTTTTGATAATTTCATTGCATCTGCTGTGAATATGGCTGCAGAGAAGACAGCTGTGACCCGACAGACATACGTCGTAAATGGCTTTCACTGGCAGGACTTGATGGGTGGGATTGTTCCTGTTTGTATTTAATGCGATCTATAATATGAATCCAGTGCAGAGATAAAGCGAGCAGTGGGAGCAAAACAGCTTAAAAAAAAATTCAAGCACTTCCTTCCACTGCTTTGTGAATTTCCAACTAAAATATTGAGGCTGCATACAGACACACTCATATGGAACCAGATTTCCCAAGTAGTGATGGGGATCCCAGACTCTGCCTGGTGGAGCCATTTATCTGCAGTCTGGTGCTCTGTTCTGCATGGCTGGGAAGTCTGGAATTTAAATGAGCCCCCCTAACTAGTATTTCCTTCTCGCAACAGTGTGTAGACACACAAACTGGAGCATCACAACAGGTATCAAACAAGAAAAACCACAGCTTCCTGGTGCAAAATAGGTTGCAAAAACTTTTGATATATTTATTACTTTTGTTCTATACAGTAAAACAAAATATACTGTCCTGTCAATCTGTCATTTTTGCAGAACTGAGGAAATTTGATATGAAATGTGATATTAAGGGGGGGCTTCACACGTGATAGTTATGTTTGACAAAGAAAAAAAAGTCGGATTGTTTTTAACATATAACATTTTTAAAATGTCCATTGAGATTATGTAGTGAAACAGAAATCCCTGAAATCTACAATTCATGCTTATTCACATTTGCAGCTGTGCAGGGTATAGGGCTTTGTCTGACTTGCTGGTTGTGAAAATGTTTCTCCTTTTTTTCTTTTTTGGGCTTTTTTTTTTGTCTTACGTTTACACACACCTAAACTCATCCTTCAGCATCTCTTTGTTTTGACTAGATCAGATGAAATAGATAGAGATGTGGACTAAGGGCATATTAATTAGTTCTAAGTTAAACAACAAGCTAACGTGGAACAGATTTGGCCTGTTGTTTACAAGTAAGCCAGACAAGTCTCTATGTTACAGACGCAGACCGAGCTGTTGCTGCAGGGCCTGCTGCCTGCCACTCCGTATGTCGTGTCTGTCCAAGCGGTGGCCTACTGGGGACAGAAGAGGCTGAAGAGTCACAGAGCTCAGCTGTTTTTCACAACTATCACTCATGAAGGTAAAGAAAAAACAACCAGCTTGCTCTCAAAGCAAAGTTTAGTAGACAAGAACTGAATTTCTACTCATATCCTGAGAACTTTTAAACAATTTGTTCCATTACAACCGCAAACCTCAATGTTTTTTATTAGAATATTATCTAATAGACCAACACAAACTAGTACGTTATTATGAAGTTGAAGAAAAAAAGGATGAAGGTTTTAATAGTTTATTTAACAAATAAAAACCTGAAAAGCGTGGCTTGCATTTTTAAAAAATCTTTTTACTCTAACAGTGATAAATTAAATTCAGGTCAGCCAAAGAAGTCACCTTAGTAGTGATAAGAGTCCACTGGTGAGTTATTTAGAAACAGGGTATTAAACAACTGAAAACCTACAAAGTTAAGTAAAATTAACAGCTTGAATAAGGAGGGAATTAAAAAGAGAAGCAATGGGCCCACGGTCACTCTAGAGGAGCTGCACAGATCCACAGATGTGCCCTTTATTGAAAGGGTAGCAATTAAAAAAAAAAATTAATGTTACTTTAGTTTACCACAATGGGGTACCGCGCGCGAGCTATTTTTAGAAACACAACGTCACAATGACGTCACATCACGTGGTACGCAGTGGGGCAAACTCCGGAAACCCGCCGCTGTTTCGCTGTAAAAGAGACGTGCGTTACCCTAGGTTTTACTCGGTAAACGACTGCTTTTTCCAAATCTAAGACCATGGTTTTTAAACATTGTTGCTATGGAACGGGCAACAGCGACTCGAGGTACGCTGATCGGCCGCATATGAAGGATGTTTTCCTCAAGACTGCCAAGGAGAAATGTGTGCGCTTGGTACACCGGGGCGGTCGGCCTACACAACAGTTCAACCCGGAAAAAGTTACCAAATTCAAGTACATATGTAGCAAGCATTTTGTCGGAGGAAAGGGCACAACCGAAGAACATCCTGACCCAATTCCAGCGACATCAAGTCAAGGTAAGAGTATTTTGGTGGCCGACATGTTAATAAAGTAGCGCCTGCTACCATGATAGCATATAGGCTGTCATGGTAGCAGGCGCTAACATGATAGCCTGCTACCAGGATAGCTTACTCAAAAACATTTCAAATGAGACAAACATTAAACATATACCCATTCCTGGACGGTGATTGCAAACAACAACAAAAAAAAAAAAACGGCCGACGCTGCCATGATCGCCGCGCAGGAAAAAAAAACAAAGCTTACCGTTCATCAACTCGGCCAGTTTTCCAGTCTTTTTAAGCCCTCAAACCTCAAGCCATCGTTTGAGCTGAAGGTTGGTGTGTTCTTCGACAGTGCGACCAGTAAACCGTGTGCCTGGGACATCGTCTTGGGAAAGTTTAACGGCTGTAAAGTCGTTCATATCGCTGTTTCTGTTGCGCTTGTAATAGCTGGGTTATCCGTGCTTTTTCTCCTGTATGCCCTACCTAAGCGGCAAAAGGGGCGTTGCTCTTGAGACGGTGACGTCACGTGCGCGGTACCCCATTATGTTGAGGACACAATAAAGGGGTCAAAAACGGTTCTCTGGTCAGATGAGACAAGAAGGAAACTTTCAGACCCAAATGCACGATGCTATATGTAAAACTTACTCTGCCTATCACCCTGAACACACCATTCTGAGAGTGAAACAGCAGGGACAGCATTGCACTCTGGGATACGTTTCTTCAGCGAGGACAGTCAAACTGAGATGATAGGAAGATGGATGAAGATAACGCAGGACAGTTTGGAAGAAACACGCTAGAGGTTTACATTCTAGCAGGATAATGAGCCTAAACAGGTAGATTGAATGGTTTAGATCAAAGCCTGTGTTAAGAATAACTTTTTAAGACACTTTCAATAAATCTTCTGCTCTAACGTGCAGCTGTGGAAAGTAGCTAATGAAAATGTTTAGACTAAATTGTTTTCACATCGCCTTTATCATTAAGGATATCACTCAAACCCAAAGACATCTAACCCAAATTATAATTGTCACATCCTTATTTTGGAACATGTGTTTAACCTGTCATGACATAAATGTATGTTCTTGAAATAAGACAATCCCCTAAACTCAGTTGTTCGCCAAGGCAAACATTATTGAATTAATGATGTTCCTGTTGTTTCAGAACTGTTGCATTTTGCTGACTGTCAGCACGTTCTTTGAAAATGCAGCTGCAGTGTTGAAATGCACAGAAACACGGAGAACAGCGAAAATAAGCCAAACTTAATGATAGTCCAAGCAACAGCGGTGATCATAGTTGACCTATTGGTCAGCCCAACGGAGAGTTACAGCCAGCTGCAACTTAATTACCAAACCACATACCAACATTTTTACATGGAATTTACAACCATTTATATTCCAGTAGTATTTATAACTTATACACTCCATGGAGCAACCTGGTATTCAGTACTAATGAGGGTCATTTAGAATAAATAAAGCCAATCCGTGTGTTTAGATTGGCAAAAGAAGACGTGATTTTATAACGTTTCTAAAATAAATGTATTATGAATTCAGTGTGCAGGTTTCATATGCTTAAAATACTTATTCATAACTTTGATTCAATTCAATGAAATTCTATTTGTATAGCGCCAATTCACAACACGTTTTATCTCAAGGCACTTTGAAAAGTAAAATTCAATCAAATCAAACAGACAGATTGGTCAAAACATTTCCTCTCTAAGGAAACCCAGCAGATTGCATCAAGTCTTGACAAGCAGCATTCACTCCTCCTGAAAGAGCGTAGAGCCACAGTGGACAGTCGTCTGCATTGTTGATGGCTTTGCAGCAATCCCTTATACTGAGCAAGCATGAAGTGACAGTGGAGAGGAAAACTCCCCTTTAACAGGGAGGAAAACCTCCAGGAGAACCAGAACTAGGCTCAGTGTGAACGGTCATCTGCCTCGACTGACTGGAAGTTAGAGAAGATAGAGCAGAGACATAAAAAGCACAGAAGCACACATTGATCCAGAAATATTTTATAAGTTATATGGTAATAGAGGATAATCTGCCTCCCCTGGATGATGTCACAGCTAACAGATCACCAGACCAGGTGTACCTACTGTGAAGAGAAAAAAGACAGAGAGAACATGAAGTTAAAAATTGAAATAACAAATAATGCAAATTGGAGAACAGTAGGAGAACTCAGCAGAGAAATAGACCCTGATGTCCTCCAGCAGCCTAAACCTATAGCAGCAGAACTACAGAGGTAGCTCAGGGTAACATGAACCACTCTAACTATAAGCTTTGTTAAAAAGGAAAGTTTTAAACCTAGTCTTAAAAGTAGACGGGGTGTCTGCTTTCAGGGTACTTTATTACTTTATAGTATCCTGTATTTCTTTGTACATACTTTCGGCAATTTCTTTGAAGAAAGTAAGTCAAAATTTTATCTCTAATTATTCAATTATTCTGCCATTTAACAAATAAAAGTAATTTTGTAATCCTAATTTACATAGACATTTTAGTCGGATTTAATTTCCAACAATACATGTAAATTTCTGTTTTTATCTGTGTACACATTTATATTGAGTTAAGTTCAGTACAGTAAAACTGAAAATGTAAAAACTGTTTCCACTCTTCTCACCAAAGGCGAAGACTTCTCCAACGAGCTGCCTTCTTCCTCGTCATCCTTATCCCTTCCCTCGTCTCCCTTTGAAACTTCCTCCTCACCTTCCTCCCATAAGCTTCCTGAGTCTTCCCATCAGGCTCATGGGGACTTGCCTTCCAATCCCTCTGAGAATCTGCGGCTGGAGGTTGCTGCCCCTCATTTTCACAACAATCAGCTGCAGGTGAAGGTGTTCTGGAAGTGGTCTCATCTCGGTGGGTCGATGTGAAGCACCAAAACCGCTGAACATACGCTGCCTTGGTTTGAATAGGAAAGCCATACTTTAATACACTTTTTTCCTGCATTACAGCCAGGCGGAGACACAGAGGTCCTTACATTCTGAGGTGGCACCCCCACACCTGCAGTACAAATATCACGGGCGCAGACAGAACCACAACAGTGGAGGTACACATCGTCTCTCTGCAAGAAGTGGTGTACAATGTTGATGTTTTGTTGTTTTTGCACCTCTCTTTCCTGCTGGTAAATTTCCTGCAAATTGTATCTTCCTCTATCATTTGTTTCGGCTTGATGTCGCGTCGGAAAGCAGTGTGATTTTAATGTAACAAAACAAAAAAGCTGTGGTAAGGCTTTACTGTGCCTACACTTGTGTATGCAATACAACTGGCTGAAAAAAAGATGTGTGCAGAATTATTTAAGCTGCAGGCGCTACAGCGCCTTGCAGAACGACTCGAACCACTTAAGCTTCCCCCACATTCTGCCACGTTATACCCACAAACCACAAACTGTATTTTGTTATATTTGTAAATGATAGACCAACACTAGGTAGCACATAACTGTGAAATAGAAGGAAAATTCTACATGTTTCTTCTGTGACCATGATGTTTGTCACAGATTCTCAATTGAATGTAGGTCTGGACTTTAATTTCAGCTCGTGCTTTTATGTTTAGCATCCTGCTGGACTGTGATTTCTTCCCCAGTCTTCCAGGCTTGCCTTGTTTTTGGCTCGATCCATCTTAACATCAGCTCTGACTAGCTTCCCTGTACCTTCTAAAGCAAAGCATCTCCACACCATGATGCTGCCACCATGGTCACTGTGGGAATGGTGTGTTTAAAGAGATGTGCTGTTATTTTTCCACCACACATTTTTTAAAAAAAATAATAATTTTGGTCTTATCTAACAAGACCATCTTATTCCAAACTGCAAAAATGGGATTTATTAAGGCTCTGTCAACAATAGCTGCCTTATTGCCACTCTTCCAAAAGACTGGAGTATGTGATGAACAGCCGACCCGCCAACCTATGTTATACATCTCTGCAGCATTTCTAGAGTTACCCTGGGTGTTTGGGCTCCTTTTCAGATGAATTGCTCTCCTTTCTCAGCCTGTCTGTCTAAGTGGACAGCCATGTCTTTCTAAGTCTGAAGCTATGTTGTACTTTCTACTTTCAGATGAGGGGAAAGTGCTCTGTAAGATGTTCAAAGATTTGTTATAAAGCCTTAAACGTCTGAACATTTTTAGCCTTAATCTGTTCAATGTGTTTCGCAAGATTTTGATTTGTGAAACATTTAGACAATTATGTATCGTTTTCGTTCCACTTCACAGCTATATTGCTTTGTGTTGCTCTATCACATAAAATTCCAATAAAATGCTTTAAGGTTTGCGGTTGAGGAATGACAAAATGTGGAAAAGTTCAGTATGAATCCTTCTGCAAGGCACTCTAAAGGCTAAACTTAACTGATTTGTATAAGCTGCTATAAAGTACATGGGCTGTTCTTTTTTTTTTTTTTTGCTCAAAACTAAACTCCCTCTTTTGAGCTGATGTTGAGCCAGAGCCGTAACATTTCATCCAAGACATGTCATATAAAACTGCTGTGCGCAATTTGCTGAGTTTACAGAACAAAATTCCAGGCTTTTTTGAAACAGCTACAGCATTTGTTGCCATGTGAGGCTGCCAGAGTATGTCGAAACAGTTTATTTTATATTGGAGCGAACAAGTGCTTGCAAAAGACAGGTGCTGAGACAATGAGGAGAGAAGAGACTATAAGTATGATTTAAACATCCACAGGAAATGGGTTTTAAAAAAAAAGTCGTTGATGCACATTTATTCAAAACAATGATGCATTGTCAAAGACATTAAGCTGCATCTCTGCTGAGTTTCCATCTCTTTTTTTGCAGGGCACCCATCACACCATCAAAGGCCTGCAATTTGCCTGCAAGTACAGGGTCTCAGTGGCAATGGTGGCTGATCCGGGGGTAGAGGCTGTTGCTTGGGTTACAACGCCAACTTGCTCCTCCATCAGGGTCAGAGGAGACAAAGCGTTGCCCTGCAACAAAGAGGGTAAGAGAGCTGAGCACAGATGCACAGGCAGTGACCACTGACCTTTTATTTCTAACTAAATAAACAGAAGTTGAACATGAATATAATACAAAGTCGTAGATATTTTTGTATTGTTAGTGATGAGGATTCTTATATTGGTGGGAACTAATTTAGACCATTATTGTCTGATAATTTTTTTGTATTAGAGCGCCCTCTGTCAGGGAGAAAGGTGGTACTGCGTCCAGAACAACTGACTGCAGACTTTGAACAAGTCAATGGTACCTTGCTTACGACGTTTCGCTGGAGGATGGCCCATCATGCAATGGACTCAGCTGCCGTTCAAGGCTTCCAGTTCACCTGGAGTCTACAATCTGAGCTCAGTGCTGCAAAAGGGAGAAATGAAGATGCTCTTATCTCCCAGACCCAAACAATCGCACTGGTAAGGCAAGGGACAAAAAAAAAAAAAAAATTTAGTAAGTCCTCTGGACGGCTTCTTCTTTGTTGAAACGCTTTGTCTCTTCTCCAAGAGACTTCTTCAGTCTGAGGTGTTACCGATTAAACCTTTTAAGCAGCATCTTTGCATAGTGCCTCAAAGAGTGAATTGCTACAATCAAAACTTGTGCTCACATGCAAAGGAGAAACATCAGGCTAGTAACCGATCGTTAGTGCTCTGTGATACTCGCAATAACAGCATTGTAAGAGGGGGGAAATTGAAACCAGAGGCCTCCACCCCTGTTTGACAACAGACAATTTCTTTTCACAAAATTGTCCCTCTTTAGTACCCTTTCAAACCAGCGTTCCTCTCTGTCCAGCATGCAAACATCTTCATCCCTAAAAGAGTGACCACTGGCCTGCAGATGAGTGTAAACTGCAGAATCTTGGCCTGATGATTCATCATATCTTATTACGTCATATCTCTATATCCAACATTTGTCTTTAACATTTTAAGTGTTTTAATGCATTTAACTCTGGTGTCTTTTATGAATTTTTTTGTTTTATCTCATGCAGTCTGAACGTTCGGTCACCGTTGATGGTCTTCAGGCTGACAGCATGTACCGGGTCCAGCTCCAGGTGCTGACTGCAGGTGGCAGGACTGGAGCTGCCATCTCAAAGACCATACACACTCCAGCAACTAACACCACACTTTGATAGGTAATGGCCTTTTTTCCCTTGATCTAAATGTATCCATGCATGTGTTTTATATTCCGGTGTCCCGTTTTTATTATCCGCATTATAAGTGACTATGGGTCTTTTGCAATCACACTTTTTGTGTGATTTCCAATTGTATTTTCATGTCACTGCTTTAGGTAGGGCGTCCTTTACGAATGGATCCTAACTTGGCGATTACTAGATTTGGTCATATTTTAAATTTTTCTGATGACCCTCTGTGCTAGTTTATTATACTTAATGTGTCAAGAATGTGTAACTTTTTAAAAATACGTTATAATCTCATCTCTTCAAAGGTCAAAACCCCTAGAACGGCTAACCTGTGCTGCACCATGGCCATCTTTTCCAACAACCACTCCTCCACCTTCTTACATCGTACCATCTTGGCTGCAGAAAGCATGCACAAAGACTTTAATATAAATAAAATGAATATTTCACATGGAAATTATTCTCTGCCTTCAGCTGTCACTTTCACTTTAATCAAATGCCAAACCCAATCAATGCTAAGAGTTGGACCTTAATTTATCCAAAGTAACTCCATAATCTTTTAGTGGATTTTTTGGGGGGGTTTTGACAAAAAAAAAAACTGACTGTACCTCTGTGGTTCCAATTTTTACAGTACCTATGGGTTGTATTTTGCAGCATAACATTTCTATATATTTTCTTATTAATGCAGCCTTTTTAATTGAATCCTCACATCAGTAGTGACCATAGGCTATGTGGGGAATGAAGCCTGGTAAGATATTTGCATTTGTTTGGTGTTTATATGAGACTGGAAACTCTGACAGCTCTGACAACCTTACATAATTTGAGTCAAAAACAGTTAAATAGACTTTGTTTGCAAATGTTTTTTGATCCCACTTGTAAAGAAAAGTATAGCACTGACCTTATGTAAAAATAGCAATGTACAGCAACAGAAATGTCTTTTTGTTTTAAAAATATTTCAATGAAAGCTGAAATATTTGACTTTTTTTACTTTGTTTCTTTTATAAATTTTTGCTGTAAAAGTTATATTTGTTTGAAAGGGCAGGAACATCCAGTGTCATTCAACCTTTAATTACTTTGTTAATATTTTGTCCTAGGTAACTTTCAACTATTCTGGATTTTCTTGTGATTCCTTTACTTTTTGACTGAGGCTAATTTATTGCTTTCTTATCCAGTTTGTTTTTGTAATTAAAGTTTATTAACACACACTATCTGTTGTGGTGACTAAAAATCATATTGCATATAAACAAGAATAAAGGCCACTATAGATTTTTCAGGATTTGTTTAGATTTTTTTGTTTATTATTAAATTCTCTTAATGACCTTTCACCAATGTGTTAGTCCAGCCTGCTGCACCCCTATGCCCCATCTCGTTCCCTTAGGTCCATTAACCAGATGCCGCGGTGGTTCCTCGCACAGGAAATGGGGAGGTGCTCAAGTGTTTTCTGTTGCAGCCCCAAAGCTCCGGAACAACCCGCCTCTGCACATAAGACAAGCTCCCTGAGTTGATATCTTTGAATCGCACTTGAAAACACACTTTGGTTTTTAACTCATTTTGAGTCTGACATCGAATGTCTGATTTTAATGTGCTGTGCTAGAGTTTTTAATTGTTATTTTTACCCGTCTTTTGTTTGACTTGTGGTGCAGCACTCTGGTCAACCATGTGTTGTTGGTAAAGGAATATAGTATGGAACAATAAGGTTAAAAAAATAAATAAATCACCCTGGCAAAAGGAAACTCAAGCTTAAAAAAACTGAATGTTTAAGGAGGTGGCAGTCGATTTTATTTCATCTAAGGATTCCGATTGTAGGACTATCGCAGTTTTTTAAGATGAGGTCATAATTAAAAATAATGTAAGAACTATTTTACACAGTTACCTATTGGGGGTGTAATGGATGACACTGATGAGCCCGATATTGAGCCAAACACAGGGTTACAATTTAAAATGTTTATTATAAGGGGGTGAGTCGTGGTAAGTGAGGCAGGAAAGCAGAACCAGGTCCATACCCCATGGTATGAGGGCCTGATCTCCACAGGTGGGGGTTATGCTTACAGCCCAACACCGTGCAGCACGTTTGGCATTTGCCAGAGAACACCAAGATTGGCAAATTGGCCACAGATGAAAGGAGGTTCACACTGAGCACATGTGACAGACGTGAGAGAGACCGGAGACCCCGTGGAGAACGTTCTGCTGCCTGCAACATCCTCCAGCATGACCGCTTTGCCAGTGGGTCAGTAATGGTGTGGGGTGGCATTTCTTTGGGGGGGGCCGCACAGCCCTCCATGTGCTCGCCAGAGGTGGTCTGACTGCCATTGGGTACAGAGATGAGATCCTCAGACCCATAGTGAGACCATATGCTGGTGCGGTTGGCCCTGGGTTCGTCCTAATGCTAGACCTCATGTGTCTGGAGTGTGTCAGCAGTTCCTGCAAGACGAAGGCATTGATGCTATAGACCGGCCCGCCCGTTCCCCAGACCTGAATCCAGCTGAGCACATCTGGACCATCATGTCTCGCTCCATCCACCAATGCCACGTTGCACCACAGACCGTCCAGGAGCTGGCGGATGTGTTAGTCCAGGTCTGGGAGGAGATCCCTCAGGAGACCATCCAGCACCTCATCAGGAGCATGCCCAGCTGTTGTAGGGAGGTCATACAGGCAGGTGGAGGCCACACACGCTCCCGAGCCTCATCTTGACTTGTTTTAAGTACATTACATTAAAGGTGGATCCGCCTGTAGTGTTTTTCCATTTTAATTTTGAGTGTGGCTCAAAATTCACAACTCCATGGGTTAACAAATGTGATTTCCATTGATAATTTTTGTTGTCAGCACATTCAGCTATGTAAAGAACAAAGTATTTAATAAGAGTATTTCATGCATTCAGATCAAGCATGTATTATTTTAGTGTGTATATTATACAGGGGTTGGACAATGAAACTGAAACACCTCTCATTTTAGTGTGGGAGGTAGTGATGTTACGTTATGTGCCGAGGCTTCGAGGCGTGTGTCGAGTAATGGAGGGGGCGTTTCCGTGAAGCGCGTATCGAGGCTTGCTTCATTTAGGGGAGGAGCCGAAAACGATGACGTCCGAAGCCTCGCTGGCCGGCTGTACCACGTGACTGCTTCGGGAAGTGGTTCAGATGTTGGCGCGGCTTCGACAGCTTTTAGAAACCCGACAGGCTCCATTCAAAATGTGGGTTGTTGTAGGCGAGTTGCGGTCAGTTGAGAGAGTGGATAGAGTTTTGATAGTTTGGATAGCAGAGTTTGGATAGTGGTTATTTAGTTTGAGACAGTTAGTTTGGTGTTTGGAGAGTTTAGGAGAGAGATAGATAGATAGATAGATAGATAGATAGATAGATAGATAGATAGATAGATAGATAGATAGATAGATAGATAGATAGATAGATAGATAGATAGATAGATAGATAGATAGATAGATAGATAGATAGATAGATAGATAGATAGATAGATAGATCAGTGCTCTCAACTATCACGCATTGACCGTCACTGACTTCACACGGTCACACGCAAACATGGCATTTTTCACGCATAAAAATCCCAACGCCCATCTGGGCAGCGGACGATAAAAACTCCGCCTTCTGCTGAGATGTTTCAGCTTCTTTGACGGCTTGTGGCCATCATTCCTGCTGCAGTTCATGTTAACAGAGCAGCAGGAGGAGCGATCAGAGTTATGAATAATTTTAGTCTTAACAGTGGTGAAAGTAAGCCGGTACGGTCCTGTACTACGTACGCAGGAGGAGGGGAGGGGGCGGGGGGAGAGGTGCTGCCAGATATTGCCTTCATTCAGAACCAGTGATGGCTGCACTCTGGATCATAAAACAGTTCTGCTCACCAGATGCAGTTTAAAACGCTACGTCTGGTTATAAGTTGTTTTCATTAATTCTGCATTTTTTAACTACATGCACCGTATTTCTCTGCCTCAGCGCTTCGGTGCGCTGCTGCCGTGCGCTTTTTTCAGGTGCGCAAAATTACGTTACTTGTAATTTGGGTGCGCGCTTTCATTTTAAAGAACTTGTAACATCAGGAGGCTGATCTCAGACCGGTCAGCTCCTATGATCACTGTATAGGAGCCATTTACAGTTTTTATTTATGCATTTCCCCCGTTTATCCCTCGCACGCAGCGCACCATCGGGTAAAATCCTCCCACCTCACCGCCCAGAGCGCACTGAGGAGAGCAATAGAGATTTGTCTGGTCGACTGAGATGAGAAACCTGTTGCTGTGAAAGGTGATATAGGTTATAAACTGTTACTGTCTAGAATTGCATTGAGCTGAAAAGAGAGGAGACATCAGCAGCTGGATCGTGCGTAAAGACGCAGCGGGAACCTCTGTGTGCTTCAGTGTTGCTGCTGATGGGAAACTGTGGGACCGTATAGTACTGGGCTAATCATCGGTCACAGTACCCCAATCTGTACATACTTGCAGTTATTTATTTATGCACCCCGGCATCATCTGTGCCATGTGAGCGTGTCTTTTCAAAGGTTGGAGAAGTAGTATCAAAAAAGAGATATCATTTGAAACCAAAAACTGTGGAGAAATTGTTGTTTCTTAATAAAAATGCATGAAATCATCCAAGTTACACAAGCATTAGCCTATTCACTACCCCCTGCCTAGTTCCACAACAATTTCATTGTCCTCTGCCTGATTAAGCCCATGCCATTTTTCTAGAGTCACAGAAAAACATTATTACACAACATGCCATATCATGTCACTACTATTTTGGGAATAATTACACACAGACAATACATTCAAACAATGTTTTATTATACACATGTGTATACAAAATTTATGTAGACAAATTATTTCGTCCTATACCTTTTGTGAAGTCATTCCCAAGAGTCATAATAGACAAAAATTCAATGCATCACACGTGTTAAGATCCAGCTGGCTGTGATTATACACCTGGCCAGTAGGTGGTTTCGTGTGCGCATGAAGCATCAAGAAATGAACCCTTTCTCGAACCAGTTGGTTCAAGTGGTTCAATGCCTCATGAGGCTTCATCTCACCATCACTAGTGGGAGGTTTCATGGCTAAATTGAACCAGCCTGGTGGCCAATCTTCATTAATTGCACTGTCACGTGGCTGGCCTTAAGCGGTTGGAGTACATGGGGTGTGGAAGGATTGATGCAGAGATGTCGTGGTCCACAATTTTTTAATTTTTTGTTTTTTCTAATACCTATTTACAAAGTGCAAAGGAGGTTGAGGGAGCAATGTGTCTTCTCCAGCAGCAGCACAGTAAGTGATGAAACAGGCGCCTTTGAATACTGTCTGACTAACTGGTTAAAACCATAAAACTCTCCCAGGGTGTACATTTAAAGATGACTTCCTAAAACTATCTAAAACCCTCTATAAACCATAACAACAACCATAAACCATGTAAAACCCCAAGCTATCTACATAAAATCCTAAACCAAACACCAAAGATAAATAGAAACCTCATAACCATATACAAAGCTAAACTTGGCTCCCCTATACATTTCCCTGCCTTGGTCCAGCCCGGAACCTTCTTAAGGCAGTCGTTTCAGCCCCGGCCTCTTTTAGGGGGCGGACCTGGACACAAGGACAAGGTGAGTACAAACCAAAGATTTCACTTACACATAAAACACTAAGGATAAAATAGATGTTGCACACATGTTGACATTCTAATTTTGTCACCCTTCTTCTCCAGGGCCCAACCACTCTACTATAAAGTGCTGCAGTGCCACTGGATCTAAAACCAGGAAAAAGGAAATGCATTCAATAAACACTTACACAAGTAACTGTGTGCAATTATTTCTTAAATGTGCAAATATGCATCTTTAAAGTGCTGTATGCCATCTAAAGTGCTAAATAAAGTGCTTAAATACAAGGTTAAGTGTTCATTCTTAGATGTAACAAACGGCTGTTTGTTACATGCACATTGAACCAACAAGAGCAGAGTGTGAAGGTCCAATTAGCAGGGTAAGAGCACAGTTTTGCTCAAAATATTGCAATGCACACAACATTATGGGTGACATAACAGAGTTCAAAAGAGGACAAATCGTTGGTGCACGTCTTGCTGGCGCATCTGTGACAACGACAGCAAGTCTTTGTGATGTATCAAGAGCCACGGTGTCCAGGGTAATGTCAGCATACCACCAAGAAGGAAGAACCACATCCAACAGGATTAAGTGTGGACGCAAGAGGAAGCTGTCTGAAAGGGATGTTCGGGAGCTAACCCGGATTGTATTCAAAAAACATAAAACCATGGCTCCTCAAATCACGGCAGAATTAAATGTGCACCTCAACTCTCCTGTTACCACCAAAACTGTCCGTCGGGAGCTCCACAAGGTCAATATCCACGGCCGGGCTGCTATAGCCAAACCTTTGGTCACTCGTGCCAATGCCAAACGTCGGTTTCAATGGTGCAAGGAGAGCAAATCTTGGGCTGTGGACAATTTGAAACATGTATTGTTCTCTGATGAGTCCACCTTTACTGTTTTCCCCATATCCGGGAGAGTTACGGTGTGGAGAAGCCCCAAAGAAGCGTACCACCCAGACTGTTGCATGCCCAGGGTGAAGCGTGGGGGTGGATCAGTGATGGTTTGGGCTGCCATATCATGGCATTCCCTTGGCCTCGTACTTGTGCTAGATGGGCGCGTCACTGCCAAGGACTACAGAACCATTCTGGAGGACCATGTGCATCCAAAGGTTCAAACATTATATCCTGAAGGAGGTGCCGTGTATCAGGATGACAATGCACCAATACACACAGCAAGACTGGTGAAAGATTGGTTTGATGAACATGAAAGTGAAGTTGAACATCTCCCATGGCCTGCACAGTCACCAGATCTAAATATTCTTGAGCCACTTTGGGGTGTTTTGGAGGAGCGAGTCAGGAAACATTTTCCTCCACCAGCATCACGTTGTGACCTGGCCACTATCCTGCAAGAAGAATGGCTTAAAATTCCTTTGACCACTGTGCAGGACTTGTATATGTCATTCCCAAGACGAATTGACGCTGTATTGGCCGCAGAAGGAGGCCCTACACCATACTAATAAATTATTGTGGTCTAAAACCAGGTGTTTCAGTTTTTTTGTCCAACCCCTGTAACTGCTCCATAGAACCACCAAATCTCATGAAACGAGGCTGCAGTTCAGGTTATGAGGAAGGGGGCTTTGTGTCTACACAACACCTGTGTCACTACCCGATTTGTACAGGTAGCACGAACAGTTCTATCAGCTCATTTGCGCATGTGCTAACGGAATAACAAATAATGTAAATACGGTACTGAAAATACTTATTTCTATCCTTAAATCATTAAGGAATGCTAAACTACATCGTATAGAAAATACTGAAGACTTTTCTGTAAGAAATGGATGTGTTTTACATTCTCTCTATTGTATTGCTTGATGTCCTCATTGGACATGCTTAGAGCAGTCCGGGAATATATTATTGCATAACATTTAACTGTAGTGTCTGAATGCACTCCATCAGTTTTGTTATTTGTTCAAATAATATATATATATATATTACTATATATATATATATATATATATATATATATATATATTACTATATATATATATATATATATATTACTATATATATATATATATATATTACTATATAATTATATAGTTAACTTGAACACAAATAATCTTGTGCTAAAAATTTGTTTTATTAGATTAAGATTATCAATTTAGATTTTAGCGCCTTCTGGTGGACAAATCATAACCAAGAGAATACCTCGTCATTATAGTAGCCACATTGTTTTTTTTTTTTTACAGAAAAGCAAACAGGAATAGAACACAGACCACATAACAAAGGCAAGGCATATACTATTACAATACATTTATTAAGTGCAAAATACACAAATACATATGCAAATCAAATAAATGATTGAAAAACTGAAGAATATTCGAAATCAAATACATTTCTATACTCCTACATGTGTTTATAGCTGTTTTTTCTATGTACTTAAAAAAATGTGTTAGTTATTTATTTGCCTAACCACAACTGGGAAACACTTTTGCCATTAAATAAAGAAAAGAAATATCATTGCTATTTTTTCTTACGTATTTCTGTTTTTTCACTTTTAGAATATGCAATATTTACGAAAATACAAAGATATACAAAAAGAAACCCCGCCCCGAAAACCCCCCCCCAAAGAATACAAACGTCAGAAAGACGAAATATTGCCTTCTCGAAAGTTGTTATGTTCACGCATGCGCAAATGAGCTGTTGACTTGCAGCAAGAAGGTCCTGGGTTCGAGTGCCCCTGTCCTGGGTCTTTCTGCATGGAGTTTGCATGTTCTCCCTGTGCATGCGTGGGTTCTCTCCGGGTACTCCGGCTTCAGACCAAAAACATGACTGTTAGGTTAATTGGCTTCTCCAAATTGTCCTTAGGTGTGAGTGTGTGCGAGAATGGTTGTTTGTCCTGTTTGTCTTTGTGTTGCCCTGCGACAGACTGGCGACCTGTCCAGGATGTACCCCGCCTCTCGCCCAGTGAACGCTGGAGATAGGCACCAGCAACCCCCGCGACCCCATGAGGGATAAAGCGGTTTGGAAAATTGATGGATGGATGGATGGATAAAATAATATATGAACGTATTATGGGAATAACAAAGAATCAAAAACATGCAAATACACAGAAATTGTTTACAGATTTTTTAAATATTCAAGCACTATATCACATTTTTTCAAAAAAAAAACAAATAATCACCATTGAAATTGGTTTTTAAACACGTTTTGCTGGAAACTACTCAAGAAAAAACACGAAGGAGGTTGGTAAATGTATAATTTTGGTTACCAAGGTGACCGGGTAATCGTCCCACTCCCCCCCCCCCCCCCTCCCCCTTAGCCCGCGTTCCAATCAATGTTTTGAAGCCAAGTTACACTGACCAATCAGAAGCCGTTTCTGGGTTGACTGAAATCCTGTTTATCCAATCGCGTTGCGAGTACCATATGTCAACCGTTGGTCAACGTCCCCGCCCTGTCCGTTTGCGGGAGACCTGGTAGCAGAGAAAGCGCAACATCGACAGTTCGTGGAACGACCCTTTACTTGGATAAAAATGAGAGAAATAGTTCACCTGCAGGCTGGCCAATGCGGCAACCAGATTGGAGCGAAGGTTTGAAAATACTTATGTGTAAAAGTGAAGGTTAAATTCGTTGGGACGCCGTGTGAAAAGTTATATTTAGTTTGTGCGGGCTGTTAAACTACCGTTAGCTAGCTAAACAGAAAAAGCTAATGTAGCCGTTAACTAAAGAGTTAACGATAGCCGTTGGTTTATGTTACATTTGGTAAGTCTGGCAGCTCAAATTATTATTCTAATCGGCTTTTTTCTTTCTTTCTGCGTTTTTAGTTCTGGGAGGTGATCAGTGACGAACACGGCATTGACCCAACCGGGACATACCATGGAGACAGTGACCTGCAGCTGGACCGGATCAACGTATACTACAACGAGGCGTCAGGTTTGTTTCGACGCTGTTTTAATGCGCTGAAGTTTAGTGGAGCTCGAAGTGACTTAATATCGCCTGGAAAAGTTTTTGTACCGTAACCGCCCGCCAGAGGGGCTTCGCATTCTCTACTTTGAATTTAACGACTACTAAGGAACCGTTACCATGACGACCTAGAACCATGCCTACCAGTTGCTAACGGTTTTCTCCATAGACATAATGTAAAAGAGTAGACGCGTCATTGGTCGGGTTCTGCCTATGCTGCGATGCGTCAGGCGTCCGCCGTCTTAAATGTGGCAAATCTGCAGTTACTCAGTCACTTAAACAGTATCAGAGGGACTTTAATCTCTCAATATACTTTGTATTCGTAGTATTTTTGTTTTTGTAATATTACAAGTTTATTTTCGTATCCCTTTAGCTTCATTCTCCTGAATTTATTCTCCTAAAGAATAAAAATATTTAAAATATTCCAACCTGGCCCTATTACTCCAGGAGTGAAATAATTCTGCAAACTGACTATTCTGGAAATGTTCGCTCTTAATTGTCATAATATGGCGTTTTTCTCATAACATTATCACTTTTGTGTTTGTTTGGGTTTTTTTTTTTTTTTGCTTTATTGACCTAGGACTTTTTTTTCTCATATTATTAATTTTACCTCTTTAATACTCCCCCAAAAAGTCTGTTCCTAAAGGTTCACATGTGACACAGTTTTATGAAATAATGAAGACCACAATGTTTAGATTTAACAAATTGATCCTTATATTCATAACACATACAAACACAAATATCTCTCTCCCTCTCTCTCTCTCTCTCTCTCTCTCTCTCTCTCTCTCTCTCTCTCTCTCTCTCTCTCTCTCTCTCTCTCTATATATATATATATATATATATATATATATATATATATATATATATATATATATATATATATAGCCTGTGTTACCACGCTGCAGCTTTAGTGTGTCCTGTTTTGCAGAATGGTGCAGCCTTAGTTTATGGAAGGCAGATACAAGTAGTGAAATCAGCCAGAATACATTTCCATGCAGCATAGGATTTAGGCATCTTCTCTGATTCACGTTCACAATAACAGAACTCAACTTTTTTCTGCCACATACAATATGGCGGTGACGTTGACGTGGGAACCTGCGCCTTATGACGCGTCTACGTATATATGTCTGGTTTTCTCCTCAATGTTGACTTGGTTGGCTTTTTTGCAATTACAGTTGATGGGGAAAATGGTACGTGATTCTTGTCCCGCAAACCATTTAGAATTAATATCTGCATAGATTTTAATTTCATATTTTTCTTTGTACCCCCAGAAACTTTCTAGACTTTTTTATTTTTTAAAATAAACACTCCTGTCCAACTCTCTTGTCAAAAAGACAAGGCCATTTTTATGTTGTGTACTCCTCCACTAATCCTAGGTGGAAAGTATGTCCCCCGTGCTGTGCTGGTGGACTTGGAGCCAGGCACTATGGACTCTGTGAGGTCTGGTCCGTTTGGGCAGGTGTTTAGACCTGACAATTTTGTTTTTGGTGAGTATATTACTGTAAGCATTTTATTTTGAATCACAATATAGGGTGGCTACACAAAACTGAAACATTAATGCAACTATGAATTCCTCAACTTTTCCTACATAAAAAAGTTTCAACCAGTTAGGCTGATAGGCCATGCTGGATAAAACCTTTACATTAACGCGAAGACATGCTGTTGATTTACACATAAAACCCACCAGTAGACCGCAACTAAGGGCTACTATAACCATTACATTTGTTTGAAAGAATATATCCCAAATTACGAAATGTGGAAAACTGATGCAAATCTGTAATAGATGTGATTAACTAAAACTACTATTCATGGAAGCCCTTTAAACCGTCTTCTCAATGAACTCTTTCTGATTTGTTGTAAAGTAAGCTGACTTTTCTTTTTGGTATTTTGTGTAACAGGCCAGAGTGGTGCTGGTAACAACTGGGCTAAAGGCCACTACACCGAAGGAGCTGAGCTAGTGGACTCGGTTCTGGATGTGGTGAGAAAGGAGGCTGAGAGCTGCGACTGTCTGCAGGGATTCCAGCTCACCCATTCCCTCGGAGGAGGCACAGGCTCCGGCATGGGCACGCTCCTAATCAGCAAGATCCGAGAGGAGTACCCAGACCGCATCATGAACACTTTTAGCGTCGTGCCTTCACCTAAGGTTTATATCATGCATTCAAATATGTTCAGATATAATGCTGGGCCTAATAGCTGCTTCCTCCTAATGTTAAAGTAGGTTCCATAGTCATGGTTTCCTTTGTTTTCCTTTGTTTCCCCCTAACAGGTGTCGGACACTGTGGTGGAGCCCTATAATGCCACCCTGTCTGTCCACCAGCTGGTCGAGAACACTGACGAGACCTTCTGCATTGACAACGAGGCTCTGTACGACATCTGCTTCCGTACATTAAAGCTGACCACACCCACCTACGGTGATCTAAACCACCTGGTCTCAGCCACCATGAGCGGCGTAACCACCTGTTTGCGCTTCCCTGGTCAGCTCAACGCCGATCTGAGGAAACTGGCCGTCAACATGGTGCCGTTCCCCAGATTGCACTTCTTCATGCCAGGCTTTGCCCCGCTGACGAGCCGAGGCAGCCAGCAGTACAGGTAGAGGCGGCTCTCAAATCCACCTTTTTGATCTTGTTAACACGTGCTGAAAAAAATCCTAATTTCATCTGAATGTCTGTCTTTTCAAGGGCTCTGACAGTTCCTGAACTCACCATGCAGATGTTTGATGCCAAAAACATGATGGCAGCTTGTGATCCACGCCACGGGCGCTACCTCACAGTAGCTGCTATCTTCCGAGGCCGGATGTCAATGAAAGAAGTGGATGAGCAGATGCTGAACGTGCAGAACAAGAACAGCAGCTACTTCGTCGAGTGGATCCCAAACAACGTGAAGACAGCAGTCTGTGACATCCCACCGCGTGGCCTCAAGATGGCTGCCACTTTCATTGGAAACAGCACAGCCATTCAGGAGCTGTTCAAGCGCATCTCTGAGCAGTTCACCGCCATGTTCCGCCGCAAAGCTTTTCTCCACTGGTGAGTAGAGCACAGCGAGCCACGTTGGTGTGCCGGGGCGTTGTGTAGATCCTAAAGTTGTGTTGTCACAGGTACACCGGCGAGGGCATGGACGAGATGGAGTTCACCGAGGCTGAGAGCAACATGAACGACCTGGTGTCCGAGTACCAGCAGTATCAGGAGGCCACCGCAGAAGAAGAGGGAGAGTTTGAAGAAGAGGGTGACGAAGACATGGCCTAAGCAGCGTCTTTGTTTAGGCGTAGCCAATAAGCAGATGTCGGCTTTTCTTGCTTTAATCCAAGTTTCAAAACACTGACAAGTGTAATGGATAGCGACAGTTCTACTGGTTTTGAAAGGTTTTTCTCAGGCTTTGTTGAAAACATGTTAAATATTAAAACTGGCACTTGGAGCAGCTTGAATGTTTTGCTTTATAGGAGTTTTTACCTGCGAGGTTTTTCTTTGGTTCCTACATCATTTTAAAATGATCCTTGTAGTTGAGGCTGCTTCCACAAGTCATTGCTTTGTTCAAGTCCTTTTGTGTTTATATTATTATAGTTTCTTAATTTTTTAGTGGGACTGGGAAAAAGAAGATTTAAAAAAAAAAGTTCTAAAAGTTGTAACTCCAGTCGGGCTTACATTGACCGTTCTCTTCCTTTAAAGCTACTACCGTGGTCACTTTTTTCTTTTACTGTGACAAGTTGGTCCATCTTGTAAGTTTCTGTCTCAGACAGTCCAGATGGTTTTATGGGTTACACTGACTAGCAGTAAAGTGCTAACCCTTTTTAACAGTTACTGCTTTTTCTGGTTTGTTTATAAGTATTAAATAAAGATTTCTAACTTGCTGCTATGCTGGATTATTGTTCCCGCCAGTCACAGGTTTGTTGTTACAATTCAATCTCAAGGGTTCTAACGCCATCTACTTTTTATTGACCCAATACTTAAATTTAATAACATGATGTCCAGTCTGTGACAAGATAATAAGATCAGTTTCTGATTGGCTTAAAGGCTCCTTTTTTAGATGAGGGACCTGCTAGTTTGTCAGGGCATTCCTCTGGAAGCATTTGAAGGTAATTTATCCAGATACTCCAAATTAACTTTATAGGAAAAGGAACTTGGCTCAGACTGAACAGATTTGTTTGCAGCCATGTATCCATCCATGTTCCTCTAGATTTTAACATTTATAGTGAGGTCTTATATCATGGTAGTTTTAGAAAATTCAATCTGAGAAAATGTTAGACATTTTGAGTTGGGTTACAAGACCTAGATTTAATTAAAAGTAAATTATTTCCAGCAAAGCCTGATAGTGTTCTTTACATGGACAGCAAATTCAACACAACCACTTATTACAAACTACTTATTATTACAGACTATTTCTTACAAACATCCCTTCAAAAAAAGATGAAAGCTCAAGTCTTGATACATTTACCTAGAGGCACAAGACAAGTATTTTATTTTTTTATTTTTATGCAGGGACAATTCTAACTCCACAAACTATGTTCTAACTCAGGGGTTCCCAAAGCATACATCCTATCGGAATATTACTTTTAACCCCACTAAGAATATAATTATGCACCTAACAATTTGTTATAATAGCTAAAGTTTTAAAGTTTTCAGCAAAAAAAAAAAAAAAAAAAAAAAACAACTGAAAATTAGTTAAATATTTAGCGATTTATATTTGATTAAAATTGATTCTGCGCCTTGTCAACACTTTACACTGAGTAGAGCTGTCGGCCGCCCCAAGATGGCGCCCCCAAATCTCGTCAGCGCACATAGGCGAAAGCGGTTATGCGGGGTCTACTCTTTCTATCGTCGCGGGAGTTGAGAAGAAGAAGACGGCAACGTCATGACGCAATGAAGGGGCGACGAGTGCTCGGATTGTTTCTTCAAATCGTGGCCAGACGGAACCCAGGTTGATATTTTTTTTACAGGCAAGGTGGCGTTTAACGACGTCTATTTTGAACTCGTGCTCTGCTTTTTCGCGCTTGTTGCAAACGTTTGTTTCCCTGAATCCGGAGTCGCGGCCCCTTCTCGTCCATACGCTCTCTTACTTCCCTCTGAAAATGTCGGAAATTGGCGCTTTGTGTTTTGTCTGCGGCTAGCCCACTCGGCTAGCTGCAGGGAAACGGGGGAAACTTGTGCAAAACTTTGTGAAATGTGACACCACAGTTCAAGTATTAGTTCGCCCGTGATTTCTAGGGCGCAATAGACGCGGACCTGCTTCGTTCGTCCGACGCGCCGTGTGTGCTAATCTTGATTACGGTGGTAGTGTTAATTACTGTCTTTACAGCAATTGTTAGTTTCTGCCGTCACTGATTGGGATGCTAGGCACTAGCGAGTGGGCTTGAGAGGAAACCGACAACAACAACATCATCCTCGGATGGTAACGTTTCGCTGCTATGTTGCCAGCGTTTTGCTAATGTGTTGTTTTTATTGATCGTTTTGTCGGTCAGTTGTCATTTCCATCGTGTTTATATTTTAATTTTTTTATTTTTTTGACAAAACGTCACCATAGCAACTAGAGACACACGTGAATCTCTGTGAATTAGAAATTAACCCAACAGTTCATTTAGTTCAGTGATTCAGTTCAAACAGTGAAACTTGACGTCGTTCAGTAAGCATAATGAGACATGCTTCAAACTTGTTTAAAAAAAAAACAGATCATTATTTCTTCACAGCTAATAAAATCCCCAAATTAAGTTTTTCATGAAGCTAGTATATTGCACATGACAAATAGAGAACCCCCCCCCCCCCCCCAAAAAAAAAAAAAACATTTTCAATACATACATTCTATAAGGTACTGTGATAAAGATTGTTTAGCCAAATGGGGAGAGCTTTGTAGCATTCACGTGATAAAGAGCCATAATTTAATAGTTTATGGAAAACTATGGCTACAAATTATGGCATAGAGCTATAACTTGTAGCATAGCTGATGGTTGGAGAGTTTTTTTTGTTATTCATACTAAAGCACAAAAGAGTGAAAGAATGTAATAAACCCGTACTTTTTAAATCATCTTTATAACGTGCTGTACAAGTGGAAATATAATAATGATAAAAGCTAATTGTATAAACCCCCTTTTGGAAAGATGGTGGATTTTGGTTCTTTTTTTTTCAGGATCACTAAGATGTTATAAAGGATAAAAGTTGTATTTAAATTAATCTGATACGAAGCTCTGATCAGTTTGAGCACAATGCCATCTTAAATGTATACAGTCATTATTTATCTGTGTTTATCTGCCAAATGGAGAGTTAAACTGCAAACTGTGTAAATTTGCTTAATGAGTTCTCTTCTGCTTTTTCTCTCTGCCTAGGACACCTCGGTCATGCTGTGAACCCGAGCAGCCGTTTCCTCCTGCCCCGCGCCTCTCTCCTATCTAAATTATTTTGACGGATGACACGCGGAGGACAGCGTAAGATGTAAAAGGAGAAGCCAACTATCTGTAAACCAGCAAGCGGCAAAGGGAGGCGAGGACAGCAGTGCTGAGAGAGAGCGGGGGCATTGGGGATGGGGTTAAAGAGCCAAAGGCGGACGTCATGGTTCACAGCAACTCTAACTCCCCAATGACAACACCATCTACCTCGCTTCACCGGACTGTTTGTTCTAAAGCACCTCTTTTGGTGTCGTGTCCCAGAGGTGCTGCGGAACAGGACCTAAACCGGACCTCCGCAGACCCGACTTCCCATTCCGAGTCCACGCAGACTCCTTCTCAGACTCCTGCTGACGCCCCTCGCCATGTTGCAAAAGGATCCGGCGCTAAATCGAGCTCCGCACCCAGCAGGCCCCACACACCGGCACCAACCTCCACTCAGGACCAACTCAACGGCCGTCGGTCAGGCAGGAAAAGGACGCCTAAGGCCTGCGATTGCTGCGGCCCCAACAGCAGGGGGCACAATGTTGAAACCTCGGGCAGAAGTAAGGGAAAGGCTCGAGGGAGGGGAGCAGGCGGAGACCTCGCGGACACCCCTCAAAGAAAGCCACCCAAGCTGACGGCTATCAGGAACTTTAAGTTGACTGTGGAAAATGTACAGGAATCAGAAGATGAGGGTAACAGAAAAACAAACAGGAATAGAACACAGACCACATAACAAAGGCAAGGCATATACTATTACAATACATTTATTAAGTGCAAAATACACAAATACATATGCAAATCAAATAAATGATTGAAAAACTGAAGAATATTCGAAATCAAATACATTTCTATACTCCTACATGTGTTTATAGCTGTTTTTTTCTATGTACTTAAAAAAATGTGTTAGTTATTTATTTGCCTAACCACAACTGGGAAACACTTTTGCCATTAAATAAAGAAAAGAAATATCATTGCTATTTTTTTTACGTATTTCTGTTTTTTCACTTTTAGAATATGCAATATTTACGAAAATACAAAGATATACAAAAAGAAACCCCGCCCCGAAAACCCCCCCAAAGAATACAAACGTCAGAAAGACGAAATATTGCCTTCTCGAAAGTTGTTATGTTCACGCATGCGCAAATGAGCTGTTGACTTGCAGCAAGAAGGTCCTGGGTTCGAGTGCCCCTGCCCTGGGTCTTTCTGCATGGAGTTTGCATGTTCTCCCTGTGCATGCGTGGGTTCTCTCCGGGTACTCCGGCTTCAGACCAAAAACATGACTGTTAGGTTAATTGGCTTCTCCAAATTGTCCTTAGGTGTGAGTGTGTGCGAGAATGGTTGTTTGTCCTGTTTGTCTTTGTGTTGCCCTGCGACAGACTGGCGACCTGTCCAGGATGTACCCCGCCTCTCGCCCAGTGAACGCTGGAGATAGGCACCAGCAACCCCCGCGACCCCATGAGGGATAAAGCGGTTTGGAAAATTGATGGATGGATGGATGGATAAAATAATATATGAACGTATTATGGGAATAACAAAGAATCAAAAACATGCAAATACACAGAAATTGTTTACAGATTTTTTAAATATTCAAGCACTATATCACATTTTTAAAAAAAACAAACAAATAATCACCATTGAAATTGGTTTTTAAACACGTTTTGCTGGAAACTACTCAAGAAAAAACACGGAGGTTGGTAAATGTATAATTTTGGTTACCAAGGTGACCGGGTAATCCTCCCCCCCCCCCCCCCCCCTCCCCCTTAGCCCGCGTTCCAATCAATGTTTTGAAGCCAAGTTACACTGACCAATCAGAAGCCGTTTCTGGGTTGACTGAAATCCTGTTTATCCAATCGCGTTGCGAGTACCATATGTCAACCGTTGGTCAACGTCCCCGCCCTGTCCGTTTGCGGGAGACCTGGTAGCAGAGAAAGCGCAACATCGACAGTTCGTGGAACGACCCTTTACTTGGATAAAAATGAGAGAAATAGTTCACCTGCAGGCTGGCCAATGCGGCAACCAGATTGGAGCGAAGGTTTGAAAATACTTATGTGTAAAAGTGAAGGTTAAATTCGTTGGGACGCCGTGTGAAAAGTTATATTTAGTTTGTGCGGGCTGTTAAACTACCGTTAGCTAGCTAAACAGAAAAAGCTAATGTAGCCGTTAACTAAAGAGTTAACGATAGCCGTTGGTTTATGTTACATTTGGTAAGTCTGGCAGCTCAAATTATTATTCTAATCGGCTTTTTTTCTTTCTTTCTGCGTTTTTAGTTCTGGGAGGTGATCAGTGACGAACACGGCATTGACCCAACCGGGACATACCATGGAGACAGTGACCTGCAGCTGGACCGGATCAACGTATACTACAACGAGGCGTCAGGTTTGTTTCGACGCTGTTTTAATGCGCTGAAGTTTAGTGGAGCTCGAAGTGACTTAATATCGCCTGGAAAAGTTTTTGTACCGTAACCGCCCGCCAGAGGGGCTTCGCATTCTCTACTTTGAATTTAACGACTACTAAGGAACCGTTACCATGACGACCTAGAACCATGCCTACCAGTTGCTAACGGTTTTCTCCATAGACATAATGTAAAAGAGTAGACGCGTCATTGGTCGGGTTCTGCCTATGCTGCGATGCGTCAGGGCGTCCGCCGTCTTAAATGTGGCAAATCTGCAGTTACTCAGTCACTTAAACAGTATCAGAGGGACTTTAATCTCTCAATATACTTTGTATTCGTAGTATTTTTGTTTTTGTAATATTACAAGTTTATTTTCGTATCCCTTTAGCTTCATTCTCCTGAATTTATTCTCCTAAAGAATAAAAATATTTAAAATATTCCAACCTGGCCCTATTACTCCAGGAGTGAAATAATTCTGCAAACTGACTATTCTGGAAATGTTCGCTCTTAATTGTCATAATATGGCGTTTTTCTCATAACATTATCACTTTTGTGTTTGTTTGGGTTTTTTTTTTTTTGCTTTATTGACCTAGGACTTTTTTTTCTCATATTATTAATTTTACCTCTTTAATACTGCCCCAAAAAGTCTGTTCCTAAAGGTTCACATGTGACACAGTTTTATGAAATAATGAAGACCACAATGTTTAGATTTAACAAATTGATCCTTATATTCATAACACATACAAACACAAATATCTCTCTCCCTCTCTCTC
Source organism: Fundulus heteroclitus (assembly GCF_011125445.2). Lineage (NCBI taxonomy): Eukaryota > Metazoa > Chordata > Actinopteri > Cyprinodontiformes > Fundulidae > Fundulus > Fundulus heteroclitus. The sequence goes on from NW_023396880.1 coordinate 79,716, forward strand.
TCTCTCTCTCTCCCTCTCTCTCTCTCTCTCTCTCTCTCTCTCTCTCTCTCTCTCTGTGAGTGATGGCGTGTGAGTGAGGAGCTAAGAGTGATTTGCTGGTTTGTTTCAACTTTTCGTAGTTTTTGAGAAAACTATTTCTTTTTTTTCCCCGCTGTGTGTGTTTGTAAGTTGTTACTTTATTATTTTCTGTTGAAAGGGTTGTTTCTTTTTATGTGGTTGTGAGTGTGTGTGTGTGCGTGTGTGGGGAATTGTTTGTGAGGGCAGCGTGCTCTGGGGCACAATGCCGGTGATGGAGGCTGTACCTGCGGAGTTTGAGAAGCTGACTCGCAGACATGCGATCAAGCTTTTCCCCGCGGTGCAGTGCTCGGTGGAGGAGGCCGGGCTGGCTGTGGGAGAGGTGGTTGGGTGTGACTGTGTGAGGTCTGCCTCACGCATGAACGGGGCCATTGTTATGTTTTTAGACAGCACGGCTAAGGTTGGTGAGGTGGTGGAGAGGGGAGTGGTGATCAAAGATACCTTCACTCCCGTCTCCCCTCTCGTTAACCCAGCCACAAAGATAATGATTTCTAACGCCCCCCCCGTTCATTAAAAATGAATTGCTGGGGAAGGAGCTATCTAGATATGGACAACTTGTGTCGCCGATTACGATGGTTTCTTTGGGGTGTAAATCTCCTAAACTGAAACATGTTGTGTGTCATAGAAGACAGGTGTACATGATCCTGAAGGAGAGAAAGACTGATCTGAGCCTGTCTTTCTCGTTTAAAAATTGATAGATTTAATTATGTGGTTTACATTTCCTCAGAAACAATGAAATGTTTTGGTTGTGGGGCGGAGGGGCACCTGATCCGCTCCTGCCCGGAAGGTGGCGGAGCGCGGCGGGCGGCTCCGGGGGGGGATCCGCCCGGTGCTGCTGCGGTAGCTCCGGGGGGGGATCCGCCCGGTGCTGCTGCGGTAGCTCCGGGGGGGGATCCGCCCGGTGCTGCTGCGGTAGCTGCGGGGGGGGGATCCGCCCGGTGCTGCTGCGGTAGCTCCGGTGGGAGATCCGCCCGGTGCTGCTGCGGTAGCTCCGGGGGGGGATCCGCCCGCGGATGCAGCTCCTGCCCCGGTAACAGTGTGGGGCACCCCAGTGGCTGCCGGGAGGCCGGGTTCTCCTGCTCCGGTGGGGCCGCCCGTCGCGGATGATCCTCCCGCGGCGCCGGTCCCTGTGGTTGCGGGGGACCCGGTTCCGGTAGTATGTGCCGAGGCAAAAAGTGAAGCCATGACAGGCGAGCAGAGTGACATGTTTCAAGAAATTATGGAGGAGGATATGTCTGATGACGATCTCCTCAAAATGTCTCAGAAAAGAAAACATTTTGAAGCAGGAAAAAAGAACAGTAAAACAAAGAAAATAAGTGTCCGGATGTCCACAGAGTCAGAGAGTGATTTTCCCCTGACTCAGGAGGACTCTCAGTGTAGATATTCTCCTGAGAAAATAAAAAGTTTCCTAGAACAGACTAAAGGCTCCAGGCTGCCTAACGTAGGGGATTTCTTCCCAGACCTTCAGCTGTTTATCAGGTCAGCCAGGCCTCTCACCAGGAAGAGCAGTGGGGAGGAGGTTTTAACAGATCAGGAAATATACAGACTGAAAAAACTCTTACTGAAGGTAAAAGCTCAAATCGTCAACGATGAAGATGAGTTTTAGATGTTTTCTACCTTTTACTGCTCCTCTTACTGTTATTCTTTTTTTATCCATGTGTGACTTCAATATCAGTACCTTAAACCTGAACGGGGCCAGGTCTGATCTTAAAAGAGCTGCTCTTTTTAAACTGATGGAGACAAAAAGAATCGATGTCATGTTTGTTCAGGAAACTCACAGCACTACAGACAATGAAAGTGACTGGAAAAGGGCTTTTAAAGGGGAGGTGGTTTTAAGTCACAGGTCCAGTCTGAGTGGAGGAGTGGGGATTTTATTTGCTCAGGGTTTTGTACCTTTTTCTATTACTGCTGATGAAGTCGTTCCAGGTTCTTTATTGAAAGTTAAAGCTGTCTTTGAAAATGTGGAACTTGTGTTTTTAAATGTCTATTCTCCCACTAATGCGGTGGACAGGGTAGCTTTTTTAAACAATCTAAGCGACTGTGTCAAGAACTGTGAGGATGATGGTTTTATGTTTTTGGGGGGTGATTTTAACTGCACAGAAAATCCAACCCTAGACAGGAACCATCCTGAACCACATCCTCCTTCATCTCACACACTCAGACAGCTGATGGGGAACCATGAGCTGAGTGATGTGTGGAGGGTTTTTAACAGTCAGCAGAGACAGTACACCTGGAGCCACAGCAGGGAGGGGGTTCTATCTCTGGCCAGACTGGACCGCTTTTATTGTTTTAAACACCACTTGAATATTTTTAAGAGGTGTTTTATTCAGCCTGTGGGTTGTAGTGACCATTTTTTGGTCTCTTGTCGTGTTTTTATCAAAAACACCCGTTTAAAGAGCGCTTATTGGCATTTTAACACGGGCCTTTTAAATGACCAGGCTTTTAGAACTGCTTTTAAGCTTTTTTGGGAATCCCACAGAGAGAGCAGGCCTGCCTTTACCAACATACAACAGTGGTGGGATTTTGGTAAAACACAGATAAAACAGCTCTGCCAGCAGTTCACTCGCGGTGTCACTACAAACTTAACTCGGTCCATGAAAGATCTGGAGACGCAGGTGGTGGAGCTGCAGGCTTTAGCAGACTCTACAGCAAATCGAGGGCTATTAGATTCCCTCAAGTCAAAAAAATCGGCCATAGCCAACCTGTTGGGCGTCTCAGCACAGGGGGCGCTGGTCAGGTCTAGGTTTATGAATATTACACAGATGGACGCCCCATCGCGCTTCTTCTTTGGGCTGGAGCGGAAAAATGGACAAAGGAAAACCATCCATTCTTTACGAACTGGTAGCGGCTCCGAAGTCTCAGACTCATCTGAGATCAGGAAGTGTGCTGCCGAGTTTTATGGAGACCTGTATAAGAGTGAGTGGACCCATGATCCAGATGTGCACAGCAGCTTCCTCAGCGGTCTCCCTCAGGTCAGTGAGGCTGACAACAGCAAGCTGGCAGCAGAGGTGACGCTGCAGGAGCTCCACACTGCCACCATGAGCCTGCAGAGCGGCAGAGCTCCAGGTATGGACGGCCTTCCTGCTGACTTTTACAAGTCTTTCTGGTCTATAATAGGACCAGATTTACTAGAGGTGATCAGTGAAGGCCTAAAGACCGGCAGACTGCCCCTGAGCTGCAGGAGGGCGGCGATAACCCTGCTGCCTAAAAAGGGAGACCTGCAGGAGCTGAAGAACTGGAGGCCGGTCTCATTGCTGTGCACGGATTATAAGATCCTGTCCAAAGCTCTGGCCCTTAGACTAAGGGAGGTGATGGCGTCCATCATCCACCCTGACCAGACCTACTGTGTGCCCGGCAGGCTCATCAGTGACAACGTCACTTTAATTCGAGACATTTTGGAGCTCTCCAGTTCATTGGGCATAGAGGTTGGTCTGATTTCAATAGACCAAGAAAAGGCTTTTGACCGGGTTGAACACCAGTACTTGTGGCAGACTCTCGCTGCTTTTGGGTTCAACCATGGTTTCATAGCCATGGTCCGAGCTCTCTATAGTGACATTGCGAGTGTTCTGAAAATTAACGGTGGGCTGAGTGCACCATTTGGGATCCAGAGAGGGGTAAGGCAGGGCTGCTCTCTCTCTGGGATGCTATATTCGGTAGCCATCGAGCCTCTGCTCCACAAACTTAGAGCTACACTTACAGGTGTGGTTTTCCCCCAGTGTCCCGTGTCTTTTAAACTGTCTGTGTACGCTGATGATCTCGTTGTTTTAGTTAATTCACAACGAGATATTGACATTTTAGCTGACACTGTGAAGGATTTTGGTTTTATCTCATCTGCCAGAGTGAACTGGGGTAAAAGCGAGGCTCTGATGGCGGGAGGGGAGCTGGGGGGCTGGCTCAGGCTGCCCGGTGGCCTACAGTGGAAAAAAAGGAGGTTTCAAATATCTTGGAGTCTTTCTGGGGGATGAGAACTACACAAATAAAAACTGGAACCTTGTCCTGGAGCAGGTCAAAGGTCGGCTGGGGAAGTGGAGGTGGCTACTCCCAAAAATGTCCTACAGAGGCCGAACCTTAATAGCCAATAACCTGGTCTCATCCTCTTTGTGGCACCGGCTGGCTTGTGTTGATCCTCCAGTTACTCTCCTGTCAAAAGTTCAGTCAGTTTTAGTTGATTTCATTTGGGACAAGTTGCACTGGGTCCCACAGGGTGTCCTGTTTTTACCTAAAGAGGAGGGGGGGCAGGGCCTGGTCCATCTGGCCAGCAGGGGCGCAGCTTTCCGCCTCCAGTTTATCCAGAGACTACTGACCGGACCAAAGGATACTCTGTGGAGACCCTTGTCCCGCTGCATTCTGCAGGGTTTTAAAGGCCTGGGTCAGGATTTTAATTTGTTTTTAATGAACGTACCGAACATGAGCACATCTACTCTGCCTGCTTTTTATAAAAGTGTTTTTAGAGTGTGGAACCTGCTGAGGAAAGAGAGGAGGGGGCAGGTGGACTCCCTGTACTGGATCCTCCAGGAGCCGGTCCTTTGGGGGACCCGTCTGGACCTTCCCAGTTGGGCAGGTCAGAGTCTGTCTACAAGACTGCAGACTGCGGGGATTGTTACTCTGGGGCAGGTGGTGGCGCTGACTGGACCCCGGATGGACGATCCCTCTGGACTCGCTGCCCGGCTGGGACTGACGTCAGTGAGGGTCACACAGAAACTCACAGAACACTGGAAACAGAGACTCACAGGACACGAACGCCTGCTTCTAAACTCCGCTTCCAATCAAACAGTGACTGATGACCATCCTTTTCCTGCCATTTCCCTGGCACCGGATTTTAAAGACTGCTCTGGGATTTTAATGGAATATACACACCTCGCACCACTGGATGGTACCACAGGAAAAACATTTTACCGAATATTGGTGAAAGCAATTAACCAGAAAAAACTAGACAAGAGACCTGACACGCCATGGAGGAGATATCTGCAGCTGGCTCCTGCAGTCAGACCTGAGTGGAGGTCCTTCTACAAACCTCCACTCTCAAAAAGACATGCAGACATCCATTGGAGAGTCCTCCATGGGGTTATTGCAGTGAACTCTTTTGTGTCCACTATAAACCCAGCAGTAGAAGGCAAGTGTCCCTACTGCGACAAAAGAGAAACCGTGTTTCACTGTTTTTATGAGTGTCTTCGTCTTTTACCCTTGTTTCTGTTTTTACAATCTGTTTTCACCAAATGTGGAGAGGTTTTTACCAAGCAGTTATTTATTCTAGGTTTTAAATACACACGCCAGCACAAGAACAAGTGCCAGCTTTTAAACTTTGTTTTAGGGCAGGCCAAGATGGCGGTGTATTTTAGCCGGAGGAGGAAGGTGGAGGATGGTTTTACTGTTGAACCTGTCACTGTGTGTACAAATATGATGAAGTCCAGACTCCTTATTGATTTTAATTATTACAAAGCAGCAGGAGATCTGGACTCATTCCAGCAGGTTTGGTGTTTTAATCAGGTGTTATGTTGGGTGGAAAACCACACACTGCAGTTTGGAGATGTGCTCATGTGAATTAAGTATTTATTTATTCATTTATTTATTTACTCTGAGGAGTAAGGTTGTATAAATATGTCATGATCAAATGATTGTTTGGAAATGAACGGAAAATAAAGTTGATTTAAAAATCAAAAAAAAAAAAAAAATCTCTCTCTCTCTCTCTCTCTCTCTCTCTCTCTACATATATATATATATATATATATATATATATAGATATAGTATATATATATATATATATATATATATATATATATATATATATATATATATATATATATATATATATATATATATATATATAGCCTGTGTTACCACGCTGCAGCTTTAGTGTGTCCTGTTTTGCAGAATGGTGCAGCCTTAGTTTATGGAAGGCAGATACAAGTAGTGAAATCAGCCAGAATACATTTCCATGCAGCATAGGATTTAGGCATCTTCTCTGATTCACGTTCACAATAACAGAACTCAACTTTTTTCTGCCACATACAATATGGCGGGTGACGTTGACGTGGGAACCTGCGCCTTATGACGCGTCTACGTATATATGTCTGTGGTTTTCTCCTCAATGTTGACTTGGTTGGCTTTTTTGCAATTACAGTTGATGGGGAAAATGGTACGTGATTCTTGTCCCGCAAACCATTTAGAATTAATATCTGCATAGATTTTAATTTCATATTTTTCTTTGTACCCCCAGAAACTTTCTAGACTTTTTTATTTTTTTAAATAAACACTCCTGTCCAACTCTCTTGTCAAAAAGACAAGGCCATTTTTATGTTGTGTACTCCTCCACTAATCCTAGGTGGAAAGTATGTCCCCCGTGCTGTGCTGGTGGACTTGGAGCCAGGCACTATGGACTCTGTGAGGTCTGGTCCGTTTGGGCAGGTGTTTAGACCTGACAATTTTGTTTTTGGTGAGTATATTACTGTAAGCATTTTATTTTGAATCACAATATAGGGTGGCTACACAAAACTGAAACATTAATGCAACTATGAATTCCTCAACGTTTCCTACATAAAAAAGTTTCAACCAGTTAGGCTGATAGACCATGCTGGATAAAACCTTTACATTAACGCGAAGACATGCTGTTGATTTACACATAAAACCCACCAGTAGACCGCAACTAAGGGCTACTATAACCATTACATTTGTTTGAAAGAATATATCCCAAATTACGAAATGTGGAAAACTGATGCAAATCTGTAATAGATGTGATTAACTAAAACTACTATTCATGGAAGCCCTTTAAACCGTCTTCTCAATGAACTCTTTCTGATTTGTTGTAAAGTAAGCTGACTTTTCTTTTTGGTATTTTGTGTAACAGGCCAGAGTGGTGCTGGTAACAACTGGGCTAAAGGCCACTACACCGAAGGAGCTGAGCTAGTGGACTCGGTTCTGGATGTGGTGAGAAAGGAGGCTGAGAGCTGCGACTGTCTGCAGGGATTCCAGCTCACCCATTCCCTCGGAGGAGGCACAGGCTCCGGCATGGGCACGCTCCTAATCAGCAAGATCCGAGAGGAGTACCCAGACCGCATCATGAACACTTTTAGCGTCGTGCCTTCACCTAAGGTTTATATCATGCATTCAAATATGTTCAGATATAATGCTGGGCCTAATAGCTGCTTCCTCCTAATGTTAAAGTAGGTTCCATAGTCATGCAGGGTTTCCGCGGGGCATTGAAAGTCATTAAAAGTCATTAAATGAAATGTTTTAAAATTAAGGCCTTAATTGGCATTAAAAGTCATTAAATGTGATTATCTGTGGCATTAAAAATAGCTTTTTTTTCTAAAACAAATACGGTCATAAAAACAGTTTCGTCAGATATATTATCAGATATAACTGATTCCGCTTTGTGCGCGGAACTGCTTCCGGTTGATCGTAAAGCCGTATGTTTACAATGTTCGGCAAAGATGCTCGAGGCGGAGAAAGAGCTGGAGAATGGGGAAAATGCTAAAAGTGGATGGAAAACATGGCCGCAGCCTGTCGATGGTAAGGATGATGAAGGATTTTGCTGTGTGTGTAAAAAATAAAATAAAAAATAAGATGCACAATGGGTGTCAATGCTTCACGATCTCATTTGAAGTCGGACAGTGTATTTCAGGGTGTATGCGGCGCATACCCACTTATTTCTCAGTCAGCATTTTTCGGGAGCGATATTTGTGTCTTTTGTTTGAGCGCGCAGTGAGACAGGTATTCAGCGTTTAAACATCACGCGCGCGCTCAAAACTGATAACCTTTTCTCAATCCACTATCCTCGCTCGCGTTCGGTTCCGTGTCTGCCCGTGACATGATACTTCCACGCTCACCATCAGCTGTGCGCGGCTCGCTAGATTCTGTGCGCTCTGACTTAAAAAAAAACTGTCCACCTCATCAGCCAATCACAGACAGGTTTCTTTCCATCCAATCAGAGTAGGGCTTGCAAATACTGCATTCAAATGGATTAAATGAAAATGCTGCAGCTTTTGGCAGAAATTAATAAACATAACGGTGGGATTTAAGAAAAAAAAAAAAAAAAAAAAACAACAACCAATAAACAGTTTCATATTTTAGCCTAAAATATTTAGTTTGGAATAATTCCTTGAGTTACTAAATGAGGTATGAAAAATCTTTTTGTCTCTTTTCTTTCCAGCTTCTGGGTGATGATACAAAAGTTTCTTGTGATCATTATCATCATCATTATTTAAAGAGCACTTTAACACGAGGTAAAACAAAATACCATCTAATAAAATTACTTGAGTAAAGACTCAACAGTTTAAAACAACAACAACAATAATAATAAGCTGTTTAAAACCTTAAAAACAAACAGATGTTCTTTAAACTGAACTCTAAGATAAACAGGTAACCATTGAAGGGAGGCCAGGATCGGGTAATGTGCTTTATTTTATGTTTTTCCATTAAAATGTGTACAGCAACATTTGAACCAGCTGTAGACATCTGAGTGAGGACTGACCAATTCAGAGATAAAGAGAATTATTAATCCAGCCATGATGAAATGAAGGCTTGGAGTAGTGTTTCCATATTTATGCCTTGAAAGAATAGGTTTCACCTTTGCTTTGTTCCTTACATGATAAAAATGACTTAACTGAGGTCCTTTTTGGCTGTCAAGTTTAAAATCACCGTCCATTTTAAAATCGAGGGGCTAAGCATTCATTGTCAGGGTGTCTAAATCAACAGGATCAACAGTTCTTTGGGTGTTTCAGCTGGTATATTTGACAATTCATGATTTGCAAAGACAAAGTGATTTGAGTTTTGATGTTCTCGTTATTAACTTTAGCTCTTTCTATAGATTATCTTTCTCATTCAATTAAGGACTTTCCATATGCCTTATCATCTAGGTCTATATTAAAAAACCTACAGTAAAGTAATGAAATGTTGATTTTGGATGTAGTGTAGAAATTCCTTGAATATAAACCAAAGAAAATTGTACGTTACCTGCCAGAAGCTGGGTAAAATCTTTAAAAAAAGAGACAACAGTATTTTCACGCCTCACGTAGTAGCTCAAGGAAATATTTTAATCTAAATGTTTTAGGCTAAATTATTTAGGCAAAAATGAGTAAACCCTAGTGATGGATTTTTGGGTAAACTAAATAGAGCAGTGTTACATGTCATTGTTTCTAAAACAGCATTTTTGCGTCTAAAAGGCAAACAATGAGAGTATAGCCACTTCTCCAGGGACCACTGCGGACAGCCACAGATCAGCTGCAAGGAGCAGACAGCAGCTAACAATGTCAAGTTACTTTTCTGTACCCAACGCAGTCATGTCCACATTAGCTATCGCAAACAGCGCAGCAGCAGCTGGAGCAAGCTCTACCGCCACTAACGTCCGGGAAATCAGATGATCTGTGATCAACATTTGGATCCAATGCAACACTGCATGTGGAGGTGTTCTGTTGTCTGAACACAGCCATCAACAAGTTCTCTCTCATTTATTATATATATATATATATATATGGGTACTTGTTGATGGCATTAAATTTATTTCTACGAGCATTAAAAGAGCATTAAAAAGCATTAAATTAGGGTTACTCATTCCTGTATAAACCCTGTCATGGTTTCCTTTGTTTTCCTTTGTTTTCCCCCTAACAGGTGTCGGACACTGTGGTGGAGCCCTATAATGCCACCCTGTCTGTCCACCAGCTGGTCGAGAACACTGACGAGACCTTCTGCATTGACAACGAGGCTCTGTACGACATCTGCTTCCGTACATTAAAGCTGACCACACCCACCTACGGTGATCTAAACCACCTGGTCTCAGCCACCATGAGCGGCGTAACCACCTGTTTGCGCTTCCCTGGTCAGCTCAACGCCGATCTGAGGAAACTGGCCGTCAACATGGTGCCGTTCCCCAGATTGCACTTCTTCATGCCAGGCTTTGCCCCACTGACGAGCCGAGGCAGCCAGCAGTACAGGTAGAGGCGGCTCTCAAATCCACCTTTTTGATCTTGTTAACACGTGCTGAAAAAAATCCTAATTTCATCTGAATGTCTGTCTTTTCAAGGGCTCTGACAGTTCCTGAACTCACCATGCAGATGTTTGATGCCAAAAACATGATGGCAGCTTGTGATCCACGCCACGGGCGCTACCTCACAGTAGCTGCCATCTTCCGAGGCCGGATGTCAATGAAAGAAGTGGATGAGCAGATGCTGAACGTGCAGAACAAGAACAGCAGCTACTTCGTCGAGTGGATCCCAAACAACGTGAAGACGGCAGTCTGTGACATCCCACCGCGTGGCCTCAAGATGGCCGCCACTTTCATTGGAAACAGCACAGCCATTCAGGAGCTGTTCAAGCGCATCTCTGAGCAGTTCACCGCCATGTTCCGCCGCAAAGCTTTTCTCCACTGGTGAGCAGAGCACAGCGAGCCACGTTGGTGTGCCGGGGCGTTGTGTAGATCCTAAAGTTGTGTTGTCACAGGTACACCGGCGAGGGCATGGACGAGATGGAGTTCACCGAGGCTGAGAGCAACATGAACGACCTGGTGTCCGAGTACCAGCAGTATCAGGAGGCCACCGCAGAAGAAGAGGGAGAGTTTGAAGAAGAGGGTGACGAAGACATGGCCTAAGCAGCGTCTTTGTTTAGGCGTAGCCAATAAGCAGATGTCGGCTTTTCTTGCTTTAATCCAAGTTTCAAAACACTGACAAGTGTAATGGATAGCGACAGTTCTACTGGTTTTGAAAGGTTTTTCTCAGGCTTTGTTGAAAACATGTTAAATATTAAAACTGGCACTTGGAGCAGCTTGAATGTTTTGCTTTATAGGAGTTTTTACCTGCGAGGTTTTTCTTTGGTTCCTACATCATTTTAAAATGATCCTTGTAGTTGAGGCTGCTTCCACAAGTCATTGCTTTGTTCAAGTCCTTTTTGTGTTTATATTATTATAGTTTCTTAATTTTTTAGTGGGACTGGGAAAAAGAAGATTTAAAAAAAAAAGTTCTAAAAGTTGTAACTCCAGTCGGGCTTACATTGATCGTTCTCTTTCTTTAAAGCTACTACCGTGGTCACTTATTTCTATTACTGTGACAAGTTGGTCCATCTTGTAAGTTTCTGTCTCAGACAGTCCAGATGGTTTTATGGGTTACACTGACTAGCAGTAAAGTGCTAACCCTTTTTAACAGTTACTGCTTTTTCTGGTTTGTTTATAAGTATTAAATAAAGATTTCTAACTTGCTGCTATGCTGGATTATTGTTCCCGCCAGTCACAGGTTTGTTGTTACAATTCAATCTCAAGGGTTCTAACGCCATCTACTTTTATTGACCCAATACTTAAATTTAATAACATGATGTCCAGTCTGTGACAAGATAATAAGATCAGTTTCTGATTGGCTTAAAGGCTCCTTTTTAGATGAGGGACCTGCTAGTTTGTCAGGGCATTCCTCTGGAAGCATTTGAAGGTAATTTATCCAGATACTCCAAATTAACTTTATAGGAAAAGGAACTTGGCTCAGACTGAACAGATTTGTTTGCAGCCATGTATCCATCCATGTTCCTCTAGATTTTAACATTTATAGTGAGGTCTTATATCATGGTAGTTTTAGAAAATTCAATCTGAGAAAATGTTAGACATTTTGAGTTGGGTTACAAGACCTAGATTTAATTAAAAGTAAATTATTTCCAGCAAAGCCTGATAGTGTTCTTTACATGGACAGCAAATTCAACACAACCACTTATTACAAACTACTTATTATTACAGACTATTTCTTACAAACATCCCTTCAAAAAAAGATGAAAGCTCAAGTCTTGACACATTTACCTAGAGGCACAAGACAAGTATTTTATTTTTTTGATTTTTATGCAGGGACAATTCTAACTCCACAAACTATGTTCTAACTCAGGGGTTCCCAAAGCATACATCCTATCAGAATATTACTTTTAACCCCACTAAGAATATAATAATGCACCGAAACAATTTGTTATAATAGCTAAAGTTTTAAAGTTTTCAGCAAAAAAAAAAAAAAAGAACTGAAAATTAGTTCAATATTTAGCGATTTATAGTTGATTAAAATTGATTCTGCGCCTTGTCAACACTTTACACTGAGTAGAGCTGTCGACCGCCCCAAGATGGCGCCCCCAAATCTCGTCAGCGCACATAGGCGAAAGCGGTTATGCGGGGTCTACTCTGTCTATGGCACTATGGGGACCATAGACATATATAAAGAGTAGACCCCGCATCGACCCCTCTCGCCTATAGGCGCTGACGAGATTTTGGGGCGCCATCTTGGGGCGGTCGACAACTCCGCTAAGTCTAATGTGTTAACCAGGTGCAGAATCAATTTTAATCAACTATAACTCGTTTAATGTTGAACTAATTTTCACATTTGTTTTGCTTAAAACTTTAAAACTATAGCTATTATAACAAATGGTCCAATGCGTTTAAATAATCTTAGTGGGGTTAAAAGTAATAGAATATTCTGACATGATGTATGTATGTTTCAAAACACAGCCACGAACACATTTTTTATAATTTTTTTATTGCTATATAAACAAACACATTTGTACATGTACATATGTACATATACTTCCCAAAAAGAACCCGTGATGGGCGAAATCTGTAAAGTAGAAACCTTTATTTATTTTTTTACAATTATTATATACAATGAAATACACTATAGTATATTGAAACCATAGAACAAAACCTTTTTACCGGCCCAAGCGTTTGTTTAACAAATGAAAGTACTATATAAACGTTTTTTTATTATTATTTACAAATAAGCTGTAAAATAATAATTTTAATCAATACGAAACTGAAGGCTTCAAATTGTGGAGATCAGCGCGGCCCACCGCGACCCGAGTCATTGGATTAGAACGGGAGAAAATGAAAAATTAATATAAAAAAAATACAAAGTACAGTAGGACAAATAGTGACTCGTGTGTATTTCACTGCTCTTTTGACTGAGGCGCTGCATCCGTGACTCCGGTCTGTAGCGTTTTTTTTCTTCTAAAGCCCGCGGTGCAGGTGAGGGTTTTTTTTCGGGAGAAGAACACATTTTTATCGGTAGTTGTCACTATTTTTTCTTCTGGGCAAAAAGATTCTTATAAACCGACACGCCACCCGATGAGAACTGTAATGAACGGCTCATCAATGCAAATCCGTGAAGCAGCGAGACCGTGAAAGGTGAACCGCAAATATAGCGAGATTTCAAGATAGATATATATATATATATATATAGATAGAGAAGAGAGATAGAGATTAGGAGATAGAGAGGAGAGAGTAGAGGAGATAGGAGAGAGAGAGAGAGAGAGAGATAGAGGAGAGAAGAGATAGAGAGAGAGAGAGAGAGATAGGAGAAGAGAGAGAGGATGAGAGAAGAGATAGAGAGATAGGAGATAGAGAGAGAGATAGAGAGATAGATAGGAGATAGTAGAGATAGCGAGAGATAGAGATAGAGAAGAGAACCAGATAGATATAGAGGAGAGCTAGAGATAGAGGAGAGAGAGAGAGGAGAAGATAGAGAGGAGAGGAGATAGAGAGGAGAGAAGAGGAGAGAGAGAGAGAGAGAGAGGATATAGAGATAGAGATAGAGGAGATAGATAGATAGGATATAGATAGAGAGAGAGAATGAGATAAGAAGAGAGATAGAGATAGAGATAGAGATGAGATAGATAGAGAGAGAGAGAGATAGAGAGAGGAGGAGATATAGGAGAGATAGAGAGATAGCTAGAGGGAGATATAGATATATATATCATGAGATATATATAGAGATGAGAGATAGATATAGTACTAGATATGAGTATATGATCGAGATAGGATATAGGAGATTATAGATAGAGAGATAGGATAACTATATATATAGAATAGATATATATAGTATATAGAGATATATATATGATATATATGATATATAGATATATATAGAATGAATATATATATATTATATATATATATATATATGATAATAGAATATATGAGATATATATATATATATATGATATATAGATATGATATATATTATATGAGAATAGATATATAGATAGTATATATATATATTATATATATATATTATATATTATATATTATATATATATGCTGTTATTCACTAATGTCTAACAACAACTGTATCTCCTATAGAAAACTTACATTCTGATCAAAAATATAAAACAATGTCTTTTCATCTTGCTTGTGAAAGTTTATCCCTCGAGCCCTGACATAAATAGTCCCTCGATTTAAACAAAAATGAGCCGCACAGTGCTGAGGCATCATTAGTGTGTCAGCTTGAATCAGCAGGATTAGGTATCAAGTCGACCGCCCCAAGGTGGCGCCCGTAATTCCTGCGCAGCGACAGTCAATGCGGGGTCTACTCTTATATTATGTCTATGATGGGGACAACCGGACGTCGCGGGAGTTGAGAAGAAGAAGACGGCAACGTCATGACGCAATGAAGGGGCGACGAGTGCTCGGATTGTTTCTTCAAATCGTGGCCAGACGGAACCCAGGTTGATATTTTTTTTACAGGCAAGGTGGCGTTTAACGACGTCTATTTTGAACTCGTGCTCTGCTTTTTCGCGCTTGTTGCAAACGTTTGTTTCCCTGAATCCGGAGTCGCGGCTCCTTCTCGTCCATACGCTCTCTCACTTCCCTCTGAAAATGTCGGAAATTGGCGCTTTGTGTTTTGTCTGCGGCTAGCCCACTCGGCTAGCTGCAGGGAAACGGGGGGAAACTTGTGCAAAACTTTGTGAAATGTGACACCACAGTTCAAGTATTAGTTCGCCGGTGATTTCTAGGGCGCAATAGACGCGGACCTGCTTCGTTCGTCCGACGCGCCGTGTGTGCTAATCTTGATTACGGTGGTAGTGTTAATTACTGTCTTTACAGCAATTGTTAGTTTCTGCCGTCACTGATTGGGATGCTAGGCACTAGCGAGTGGGCTTGAGAGGAAACCGACAACAACAACATCATCCTCGGATGGTAACGTTTCGCTGCTATGTTGCCGGGCGTTTTGCTAATGTGTTGTTTTTATTGATCGTTTTGTCGGTCAGTTGTCATTTCCATCGTGTTTATATTTTTATTTTTTTATTTTTTTGACAAAACGTCACCATAGCAACTAGAGACACACGTGAATCTCTGTGAATTAGAAATTAACCCAACAGTTCATTTAGTTCAGTGATTCAGTTCAAACAGTGAAACTTGACGTCGTTCAGTAAGCATAATGAGACATGCTTCAAACTTGTTTAAAAAAAACAGATCATTATTTCTTCACAGCTAATAAAATCCCCAAATTAAGTTTTTCATGAAGCTAGTATATTGCACATGACAAATAGAGAACCCCCCCCCCCCCCCCCAAAAAAAAAAAAACATTTTCAGTACATACATTCTATAAGGTACTGTGATAAAGATTGTTTAGCCAAATGGGGAGAGCTTTGTAGCATTCACGTGATAAAGAGCCATAATTTAATAGTTTATGGAAATTTATGGCTACAAATTATGGCATAGAGCTATAACTTGTAGCATAGCTGATGGTTGGAGAGTTTTTTTTGTCATTCATACTAAAGCACAAAAGAGTGAAAGAATGTAATAAACCCGTACTTTTTAAATCATCTTTATAACGTGCTGTACAAGTGGAAATATAATAATGATAAAAGCTAATTGTATAAACCCCCTTTTGGAAAGATGGTGGATTTTGGTTCTTTTTTTTTTCAGGATCACTAAGATGTTATAAAGGATAAAAGTTGTATTTAAATTAATCTGATACGAAGCTCTGATCAGTTTGAGCACAATGCCATCTTAAATGTATACAGTCATTATTTATCTGTGTTTATCTGCCAAATGGAGAGTTAAACTGCAAACTGTGTAAATTTGCTTAATGAGTTCTCTTCTGCTTTTTCTCTCTGCCTAGGACACCTCGGTCATGCTGTGAACCCGAGCAGCCGTTTCCTCCTGCCCCGCGCCTCTCTCCTATCTAAATTATTTTGACGGATGACACGCGGAGGACAGCGGAAGATGTAAAAGGAGAAGCCAACTATCTGTAAACCAGCAAGCGGCAAAGGGAGGCGGAGGACAGCAGTGCTGAGAGAGAGCGGGGGCATTGGGGATGGGGTTAAAGAGCCAAAGGCGGACGTCATGGTTCACAGCAACTCTAACTCCCCAATGACAACACCATCTACCTCGCTTCACCGGACTGTTTGTTCTAAAGCACCTCTTTTGGTGTCGTGTCCCAGAGGTTGCTGCGGAACAGGACCTAAACCGGACCTCCGCAGACCCGACTTCCCATTCCGAGTCCACGCAGACTCCTTCTCAGACTCCTGCTGACGCCCCTCGCCATGTTGCAAAAGGATCCGGCGCTAAATCGAGCTCCGCACCCAGCAGGGCCCCACACACCGGCACCAACCTCCACTCAGGACCAACTCAACGGCCGTCGGTCAGGCAGGAAAAGGGACGCCTAAGGCCTGCGATTGCTGCGGCCCAACAGCAGGGGGCACAATGTTGAAACCTCGGGCAGAAGTAAGGGAAAGGCTCGAGGGAGGGGAGCAGGCGGAGACCTCGCGGACACCCCTCAAAGAAAGCCACCCAAGCTGACGGCTATCAGGAACTTTAAGTTGACTGTGGAAAATGTACAGGAATCAGAAGATGAGGGTAACAGAAAAACAAAACAGGAATAGAACACAGACCACATAACAAAGGCAAGGCATATACTATTACAATACATTTATTAAGTGCAAAATACACAAATACATATGCAAATCAAATAAATGATTGAAAAACTGAAGAATATTCGAAATCAAATACATTTCTATACTCCTACATGTGTTTATAGCTGTTTTTTCTATGTACTTAAAAAAATGTGTTAGTTATTTATTTGCCTAACCACAACTGGGAAACACTTTTGCCATTAAATAAAGAAAAGAAATATCATTGCTATTTTTTTTACGTATTTCTGTTTTTTCACTTTTAGAATATGCAATATTTACGAAAATACAAAGATATACAAAAAGAAACCCCGTCCCGAAAACCCCCCCAAAGAATACAAACGTCAGAAAGACGAAATATTGCCTTCTCGAAAGTTGTTATGTTCACGCATGCGCAAATGAGCTGTTGACTTGCAGCAAGAAGGTCCTGGGTTCGAGTGCCCCTGCCCTGGGTCTTTCTGCATGGAGTTTGCATGTTTCTCCCTGTGCATGCGTGGGTTCTCTCCGGGTACTCCGGCTTCAGAGCAAAAACATGACTGTTAGGTTAATTGGCCTTCTCCAAATTGTCCCTTAGGTGTGAGTGTGTGCGAGAATGGTTGTTTGTCCTGTTTGTCTTTGTGTTGCCCTGCGACAGACTGGCGACCTGTCCAGGATGTGACCCCGCCTCTCGCCCAGTGAACGCTGGAGATAGGCACCAGCAACCCCCGCGACCCCATGAGGGATAAAGCGGTTTGGAAAATTGATGGATGATGGATGGATAAAATAATATATGAACGTATTATGGGAATAACAAAGAATCAAAAACATGCAAATACACAGAAATTGTTACAGATTTTTTAAATATTCAAGCACTATATCACATTTTTAAAAAAACAAACAAATAAATCACCATTGAAATTGGTTTTTTAAACACGTTTTGTCCTGGTAAACTACTCAAGAAAAAACACGAAGGAGGTTGGTAAATGTATAATTTTGGTTACCAAGGTGACCGGGTAATCGTCCCACTCCCCCCCCCCCCCCCCCCCTCCCCCTTAGCCCGCGTTCCATCAATGTTTGAAGCCAAGTTACACTGACCAATCAGAAGCCGTTTCTGGTTGACTGAAATCCTGTTTATCCAATCGCGTTGCGAGTACCATATGTCAACCGTTGGTCAACGTCCCCGCCCTGTCCGTTTGCGGGAGACCTGGTAGCAGAGAAAGCGCAACATCGACAGTTCGTGGAACGACCCTTTACTTGGATAAAATGAGAGAAATAGTTCACCTGCAGGCTGGCCAATGCGGCAACCAGATTGGAGCGAAGGTTTGAAAATACTTATGTGTAAAAGTGAGGTTAAATTCGTTGGGACGCCGTGTGAAAAGTTATATTTAGTTTGTGCGGGCTGTTAAAACTACCGTTAGCTAGCTAAACAGAAAAAGCTAATGTAGCCGTTAACTAAAGAGTTAACGATAGCCGTTGGTTTATGTTACATTTGGTAAGTCTGGCAGCTCAAATTATATTCTAATCGGCCTTTTCTTTCTTCTTCTCTGCGTTTTTAGTTCTGGGAGGTGATCAGTGACGAACACGGCATGACCCAACCGGGACATACCATGGAGGACACGTGACCTGCAGCTGGACCGGATCAACGTATACTACAACGAGGCGTCCAGGTTTGTTTCGACGCTGTTATGTTTTAAGCGCGTGAAGTTTAGTGGAGCTCGAAGTGACTTAATATCGCCTGGAAAAAGTTTTTGTACCGTAACCGCCCGCCAGAGGGGCTTCGCATTCTCTACTTTGAATTAACGACTACTAAGGAACCGTTACCATGACGACCTAGACCATGCCTACCAGTTGCTACGGTTTTTCTCCATAGACATAATGTAAAAGAGTAGACGCGTCATATGGTCGGGTTCTGGCCTATGCTGCGAATGCGTCAGGGCGTCCGCCGTCTTAAATGTGGCAAATCTGCAGTTACTCAGTCACTTAAACAGTATCAGAGGGACTTTAATCTCTCAATATACTTTGTATTCGTAGTATTTTTGTTTTTTGTAATATTACAAGTTGTATTTCGTATCCCTTTAGCTTCATTCTCCTGAATTTATCTCCCTAAGAATAAAACATATTAAAAATATTCCAACCTGGCCCTATTAAGTTACTCCAGGAGTGAAATAATTCTGCAAACTGACTATTCTGGAAATGTTCGCTCTTAATGTCATAATATGCGTTTTCTCATAACATTATCACTTTGTGTTGTTTGGGGTTTTTTTTTTTTTTGCTTTATTGACTAGGACTTTTTTTCTCATATTATTAATTTTACCTCTTAATACTCCCCCAAAAAGTCTGTTCCTAAAGGTTCACATGTGACACAGTTTATGAAATAATGAAGAAACAAGTTTAGATTTAACAAATTGATCCTTATATTCATAAACACATACAAACACAAAA